>NC_133407.1:62524090-62827121 GCF_049350105.2 Macaca mulatta | reverse complement strand
CTTAATAGATTACTTTGGTTAGTCAAAATTTACTCACAAAATGATAACTGAGGAGAGATTTCCTTCTGCCTCTGAAACACGTAATGAAATGAGGAATTTGGGGGATTTCTTCTTTATCTCCATCTCATTTAGTGCCTCTGAAAACTGGGGTGATGAAGCAGTGATTCAGGAACAATGACCAATTACACTATGCCAACTGGAGATTTTATTCTAGCTAGAAAAGTTTTAAAAATAATTCCCTTGTAGGCATTTAGTGCTATAAATTTCCCTCTACACAGTGCTTTAAATGTGTCCCAGAGATTCTGGTATGTTGTATCTTTATTCTCATTGGTTTCAAAGAACATCTTTATTTCTGCCTTCATTTCATTATGTACCCAGTAGTCATTCAGGAGCGGGTTGTTCAGTTTCCATGTAGTTGTGCGATTTTGAGTGAGTTTCTTAATCCTGAGTTCTAGTTTGATTGCACTGTGGTCTGAGAGACAGTTTGTTATAATTTCCATTCTTTTACATTTGCTGAGGAGTGCTTTACTTCCACTATGTGGTCAATAAATGCAATCCTCCATATAAACAGAACCAATGATAAAAACCACATGATTATCTCAATAGATGCAGAGAAGGCCTCTGACAAAATTCAACAGCCTTTCATGCTAAAAACTCTCAATAAATTTGGTATTGATGGAACATATCTCAAAATAATAAGAGCTATTTATGACAAACCCACAGCCAATATCATACTGAATGGGCAAAAACTGGAAGCATTCCCTTTGAAAACTGGCACAAGACAGGGATGCCCTCTCTCACCACTCCTATTCAACAGAGTGTTGGAAGTTCTGGCCAGGGCAATCAGGCAAGAGAAAGAAATAAAGGGTATTCAATAAGGAAAAGAGGAAGTCAAATTGTCCCTGTTTGCAGATGACATGATTGTATATTTAGAAAACTCCGTCTTCTCAGCCCAAAATCTCCTTAAGCTGATAAGCAACTTCAGCAAAGCATCAGGATACAAAATCAATGTGCAAAAATCATAAGCATTCTTATACACCAATAACAGACAAACAGAGAGCCAAATCATGGGTGAACTCCCATTCACAATTGCTTCAAATAGAATAAAATACCTAGGAATCCAGCTTACAAGGGAGGTGAAGGACCTCTTCCAGGAGAACTACAAACCACTGCTCAATGAAATAAAAGAGGACACAAACAAATGGAAGAACATACCATGCTCATGGATAGGAAGAGTCAATATTGTGAAAATGGCCATACTGCCCAAGGTAATTTATAGATTCAATGCCATCCCCATTAAACTACCAATGACTTTCTTCACAGAATTGGAAAAAACTGCTTTAAAGTTCATATGGAACCAAAAAAGACCCTGCATTGCCAAGACAATCCTAAGCCAAAAGAACAAAGCTGGAGACATCACACTACCTCACTTCAAACTATACTATAAGGCTACAGTAACCAAAACAGCATGGTACTGGTACCAAAACAGAGATATAGACCGACGGAACAGAACAGAGCCCTCAGAAATAATACCACACATCTACAACCATCTGATCTTTGAAAAACCTGACAAACACAAGAAATGGGGAAAGGATTCCCTATTTAATAAATGGTGCTGGGAAAATTGGCTAGCCATAAGTAGAAAACTGAAACTGGATCCTTTCCTTACTCCTTCTATGAAAATTAATTCAAGATGGATTAGAGACTTAAATGTTAGACCTAAAACCATAAAAACCCTAGAAGAAAACCTAGGCAATACCATTCAGGACATAGGCATGGGCAAGGACTTCATGTCTAAAACACCAAAAGCAATGGCCACAAAAGCCAAACTTGATAAATGGGATCTAATTAAACTAAAGAGCTTCTGCACAGCAAAGGAAACTACCATCAGCGTGAACAGGCAACCTACAGAATGGGAGAAAATTTTTGCAATCTACTCATCTGACAAAGGGCTAATATCCAGAACCTACAAAGAACTCAAACAAACTTACAAGAAAAAAACAAACAACCCCATCAAAAAGTGGGCAAAGGATATGAACAGACACTTCTCAAAAGAAGACATTTATGCTGTCAACAGACACATGAAAAAATGCTCATCATCACTTGCCATCAGAGAAATGCAAATCAAAACCACAATGAGATACCATCTCACACCAGTTAGAATGACGATCATTAAAAAGTCAGGAAACAACAGGTGCTGGAGAGGATGTGGAGAAATAGGAACACTTTTACACTGTTGGTGGGACTGTAAACTAGTTCAACCATTGTGGAAGGCAGTGTGACGATTCCTCAAGGATCTAGAACTAGAAATACCATTTTACCAGCCATCCCATTACTGGGTATATACCCAAAGGATTATAAATCATGCTGCTATAAAGACACATGCACATGTATGTTTATTGTTTTGGCACTATTCACAATAGCAAAGACTTGGAACAAACCCAAATGTCCATCAATGACAGACTGGATTAAGAAAATGTGGCATATATACACCATGGAATACTATGCAGCCATAAAGAAGGATGAGTTCATGTCCTTTGTAGGGACATGGATGTAGCTGGAAACCATCATTATCAGCAAACTATTGCAAGAACAGATAACCAAACACAGCATGTTCTCACTCATAGGTGGGAATTGAACAACGAGAACACTTGGACACAGGAAGGGGAACATCACACACCGGGGCCTGTTGTGGGGTGGGGGAAGAGGGGAGGGATAGCATTAGGAGATATACCTAATGTAAATGACGAGTTAATGGGTGCAGCACAAGAACATGGCACATGTATACATATGTAACAAATCTGCATGTTGTGCACATATACCCTAGAACATAAAGTATAATAAAAAAATAAAAAATAAAAATAATTCCCTTTTCATTACTACACGTAAGTAAACTCTCTCAAGCTCGTGTATTTTTCATTGTCAAAATGGATTTATTTCCCTGTTAGAACTTTCAGGAAATTTGTCAAGATCCTGCAATACCCTAACCTATACCCCAGGGTACCTCGAAAGTATAGATTTGTTTTGGGGTAGGTACAATGATCATCAGCTACATTTTACAGATGAGTAAATTGAGAGCAAGCTTTGGAGCTTGGACTTCAATCCAGATCAGTCTTCATTCAAAGAACATGCTAGTAACCACTACACTATTCTGACTCATATTGCTTGAAGTCTGCCCAATCGCTCCTGTTACTCTTTCCCTCATGGTGCCTTTTTCTCTCATGTAAACTATTTGCATGAGAAAATAGAATATAAGGAAAAGAAGAAAAAGGTCACTGAGGATTAAGAGGGCCACTACATAGCCTTGAAAATCTAAGAAAATGATAAGACAAATCACAAGAAAAATGGACAAATACATGATCGTGATCCAATATTTAAAAGTATATATAAAAAATAATAGATCACACAGAAAGTATGTAGGACCCAGTATATAGAAAATATACTGTCTTTTTACATATTTACCATGTATTACATTATAAAGGAAAAGAAAAGTTTAAATATTAGTTCTTAAAGCATCAAGATCATACAAACCATTTTCTTTGATGACTTTGCAATTACATATCAAATTAGCAGTTAAAAGTACCTATTTCTTTGAAAATTTAAAATCACACCTAAAAACTCAAGGTTTAAAAAGGATACACTGTTGATAGTAGGGAAGGTTGTGCCTGTAGTGGGTAGGGGGTATATAGGAACTCTGTACTTTGTGCTCAGTTTTGCTATGAACAGAAAACTGCTCTAAAAAATAAAGTTTATTAACTACAAAAAAGGATGCACATACACTCATAATGAAAATGACAAAAATGTTAGAATTGAATGACAATGAAAGGCAATTTAAAACAGAAAGGGTAAAAAAGTTCACCATAGTTCCTTCTGTAGATAGAGATGATCATTCTCGAGAGTCTGGTGTATATTCTGGAAGGATATATTGAATGTTCATTCTGCCAGGCCTTGTGCTTAATATTATCCTATTTAATCTCATAACTTCCCTATCAGATAGGAACTTTAATCATCCTCATTTTAAGATGAGGAAACTGAGTCTTAGAGAGGTTAATTTGCCCAAGCATGTTAAAATCTAGGTTTTCTGATTACCACACCATATCACATCACACCATGCCATGACATGACATACCATACCTACTGCCTGTAACTTGTGTTCCCCCAACCTTAATTTATTTTTCTGTCTCAGAACTGCATCTCTCTTTTTTTTTTTTCTTTTTTTTGAGATGAAGTCTCGCTCTGTCACTCCAGGCTGGAGTGCAGTGGCACGATCTTGGCTCACTGCAACCTCTGCCTCGTGGGTTCAAGCAATTCTCCTGTCTTAGTTGCCCAAGTAGCTGGGACTACAGACACATGCCATCATGCCTAGCTAATTTTCATATTTTTAGTAAAGACGGGGTTTCACCATATTGGTCAGGCTGGTCTCAAACCCCTGACCTTGGGTGATCCACTAACCTCGGCCTCCCAAAGTTCTGGGATTACAGGCACGAGCCACCACACCCAGCCCAAACTGCATCTTTTTCTACCACTACAAACAATAAAGCAGTGAACACTCACCTACATACATCTGTACTTGCTTCTCTAATTGTTTACTTAGGAGAAATTACTAGAAGTTTTATTATTACACCAACTATTGATTTTTACATTAATATCTATTAAGTGTATTTCATTCTATAATCTATCTGTCCTTATTTCATGCCATTAATTTGCTGGAGAAACTGGGTAGTTTATTTTTGGAGAAACTGCATCACTTGTCCTATAGAATATAGGATTTGCCCAAGTGCTTCATTTGCGTGTCATTTAGCTTGTTTCTCTATCGCCTGTGTATACTGTAAACTGATCATTATGTGGAGGTTAGATTAGGTTTAGATTCAATCTTTTAAGCAAGAAGACTTTATAAGAGCCGATTGTGTCTGGTGAAAGCAATTCATATACTTCTGATGTGATAACATCCCATTTTATTAAGGTAGAAAACTTTCTAAATGGTAGGTATGGTTACCTCTGAGGTCTGCACCCTGTGAAATGAGATGGCCTGGTATTATAGAACATTAGCACCAATTGCACCCATTGTATCTTCCTAGTTATAATTTTCAGGCACATGAGGTTTCTTCCTAATATACCTTCTCCATCTCTCCTTTCCTTCTTTGCCTAACTTGGAAAGCCTTTCTATTGTGCCTTGCATGAGTCACTGGGAGAAGCTCTAGCACAAACTACTTGCCACCTGTTTCTTAAAGAGTATCTTAAAGATACTCTCACTGTATTTTCTTATGCCATCACTAGATAATGTTTGAAGGAGAATTTTCACATAATCCTGTCATACCTCACCTTAGTGATGAAGACTTGGAGAGAATTCTGCTAAGATCCAGTTCTAAGAAGCTAAGATTCTCCAGGCTACCAATGTCACTGCTCATCTTCCCATGTCTATCCTTGCCTCTCCCTGTGTGGATGTGATACTTCCCGCAGCCTTACAACCACAGTTCGTGCAGCTCTCCAGCATAATCTTGGTTCTCCCTTCCTTGATCACCTCTCAGATCTGTATTTTGTGGATAAACATCCTGGATGACTTCACTCAACACTCCTTCCTGGATGTTACCTGTGTCTACTGGGTTCGCTCCAACCCTCGGAGAGAGATCCAGCCAGAAATCCAGATATAACATAATGGTTAAAAGCACAGGCTCTGGAGCTGGCAGATCTAGGGTTGAAATTCACCAAGAACACTTTCTGTCAAGTTACCAACATACACAGGTCCCAATTTCATAGTTTGTAAAATGGGGATATAAATATTTATTATATAAGGTTGTTGTGAAGATTAAATGTGGTAGAGCAAATGCCTTGGTCAATGACTGATGTGTAGTAAATGCCCAAAGAATAGAAACATTATTATGAGTGCTAGCATATTCTCATGTTGTGTTCCTAGATCTTTAGCTTCCACTGGGCACAGACACAGTACATAAATCTTGGTAATTAATAGAGAACATAAAATAATAAAGCAAAGTCAAATTTAATAAAGTCTACATAAAGTAATAAAATGTTTTCGAGGATAGAATAAGATCATAGAGCTAGAAGTGGTCTTAGAAGTAACTAAATCCCAGTATTTTGGAAGACCGAGGCAGGCAGATCACTTGAGGCCGGAAGTTTGAGACCAGCCTTGCCAACATGGAGAAACCCCGTCTCTACCAAAAACACAAAAATTAGCCAGGCATGGTGGTGCATGCCTGTAGCTTGTAATCCCAGCTACTCAGGAGACTGAAGCATGAGAATTGCTTGAACTCAGGAAGTGGAGGATGCAGTGAGCCAAGACCATGCCACTGCACTCCAGCCTGGGTGACTCAGCAAAACTCTGCCTCAAGGAAAAAAATAAAAATAAAAAGTAACTAAATTCAATTCCTCATTTTACAGTTGAGACCAATAAGACCTAGAGAGGTTGAGGGATCTTCTGTACGTATGAAGCAAGTGCATTGCAATGTGAACCCATGTCTGCCTTTGGCCAGGATGTTTTCTGCCACAATGCACTGGTAGTAATGACTCACTTGAAATTTATCTTTCGGCCATGCACAAATGATGGATTACATGCCAAAATTCAAAAGAACAATTTCTGAGTGGTACTTGTACTTTGTAGGTATTTTGATGAAATGAAAGAATTAACAAAAATTTATTCAAGAGAGGGGAAAAAAGACATGCTTGAAAAGTACTGGGGAACATATCCTTTCTTTGAAGAGTGGAACTGATATTTATTACCATTGCTGGCAGACACTGTTTGGTCTCAGGGAATGTATTCCCGCATTTAAATGTTATTTCCAATAAAAGAATAAAAAGATTCAAAGAATTTCCTTTCAATATAATTATAAAATTACCATGATAATACACATGAAGAGTTTTGTTTCATCCCCACATATAAGCTCTGTGAGGGGAACTAGTGGAAAATGAAAAGCAAGTCACCATGATAGGCTGTTGCTGAAAGCAGATGTGTGTGGTGCCAAATGCATGGCTGAAAGGTTGCTCATTTTTGGTTTTTCTTTAACTATCCTTCTAATCTCTTTATCTCTTGCTAATTATTATGCATAGACAAATACATATATCACATTTTAATTGCTCCATCACACTGTACAAATGATGATAAAATAGCACTTGCAATCTGCTTTGGTAATTTTTGGTCTGTAACTATGCTTTAATTTGTACAAGTGAAATGCATTTCATTTGTCTTCAAAGTAGTTATTATTCTGCCCAACATTTTTTTTAGATTATCCAGTTCAATATCACTTTTCTGAAAACTACCTATCATCCATTATTGTTACTTCTCAATTGTTGATGCATATCAATACCACACAATTTTTGTATTCTAATATTTTATATTAAGGAAGATTTTCAAATTAAATGTGATTGTATTTCACACTGTTAATTAGTTAATATTCATTAAAGTCAATAAAATTACCAAAGCACCTACTCTGTTCCAGAAATAGTATTAGACCCTGGAGATGCAGAGGTAAATAATGTATGGTCCTTGCCTCACTAGACCTATAGTTTAATGGGATTATATCCATCCACTTAATTACAATCTATATGATAACGAGTTTCAAATTTCCAGACCTGTGTCTACTGTGTCCTTTGGCCCTAGATCCATGCATATTCAGATACCTACTGGACAACTAACTCTACTTGTTTTAAAAGGCACTTCAGAATCAATATGTCCTAAACCGAGCTTATCATCTTTCTCTCAAAACTGCCCCCTCTCCATCCAAAAATTCCCAGTTACAGGAATGGCACCCAAAACTACCTAAATCTAAATATTCTGGATTATCCTTTAGTCTTTCTTCTCCCTCCTGTCTTTTTTCCTGGTAAGTCAACAAATCCTGTTAATTCTACCTTGTAGGCAGCTCTAAAGTTTGTCTACATTTCTTCTTTCCTACTGGTGCTATCTAGTCCAGCCCACTAGCATCTCTCACTTGGATTAGTAACAGTGTCCCAATCAGCCTCCCTGCATCTCCAACAGGCAGCCACAGTGGCCACTCTAAAAGGCAAGTATGACCATGTCACTACCCTTCTTAAAATCGTTCAATGGCCTTTCCATTGTTTCAGGGATAAACAAATCTGACTCCTTAGACAAGGCTTTTACAGCCTTCCACTAGCCAGCACTGCTGTGACTGCTCCATCTTGCCATCTTGCCGGTGCCCTGCCTTTCTCCATTCATAATGAACTTATTTCAGTTACCTGAAGAGAGGCCCCATGCATGTGCTCTCTCATTTCTAGGCCTTTAATGGGCTGATCTCTTTTCCTGGTACATACGTCAGGCTCAACTGAAGGATGGCTCCCTTAGGAAGCCTTTCCTGACCTCCTGGATTGTATTAAGAACCCTGACACCCACAGAATCTTCTACTTTACCACCTATGATCCATTATTGTTACTTCTCAGTTGTCTTTCTCCCTGCTAGCCTGTAAGAACCAGAAAGTAGAAAAACTATCTAAGTTGCCCACTATTGTAGGACACATAGTAATAAATATTTGTTGAATGAATAAATGAAACTGACAAAGTAAATATGTGATTTATGGCAGATGCTCTAGTAGAGGTATTTAGAGAGCTATGGAACCCAAATGAAGGGCACCTAAGTTGGAGTTGGAATTCAAGGAATACATGTACTGCTCTCAGCATAGTGCGTGACACATGGCAAACTGAGTTTGAGGGACTAATAAGAGCAGTAAGAGTTAACTTCACTATTCACAGAAAGAAGGGCATTCCAAGTAGAGAAAACAGTCAGTGTATGGGAAATAATGGAGGTGTGTATCAGCAGCAGGGGTTACAGGAGCTACACACTGTTCTATATGGGTGACATAGAGATTGCATGGATGGATGGTAGGGTGGTGGAAAAGGAAGCCACAAATGTGAGTAGGACCTGACTGTAAACCATTTGTTATAAACCAAGGAGTTTGAACATTATTCTGAAAGCTAAGGGGATTCAGAATATGAAGTGATGTATGTTTTGGAAAAAATATGTGACAAGTTGTATAGGGAGAGATGAATTTGATGGGTACCAGTGGCAGCAGCAATGTGATGTTTGGTGATGGGTGTTGGTAGGTTTGACTACTCAACGAGGTGGCAGGGGATGGGGTAGGGCAATATGTCAGGCCAGAAGTGATAAGAACCTACAAAAGGCAGTGATAGTGAGGACAGACCCATACAGCTTGGTGAAGGAGTGGATGAAGAAGGTTAGTGAGCAGGAAGGGCCTTGGATCAACTCTAGGTTTCTGGTTCAGGTGATTATATGGATAGTGATCTCTTCACTGAGAATTCAGGCTGGCTTAGGGGGAAAATGAAGAAAGTAAATGGTCTGTAAGGAACATGGAAACATTTACCACTAGAAGCAATGGGACAAATAGTGACTAGATCCTAACAGCAGTACTACAAAGCTTTTTTAACCAGTATGTAGCCAAGGTGCAAATCCAAGTCCCAAATTAAGTTATTGTACCCTATTAAGCCCTGAACTGTTCAAAGACAAAAGCCATATGGTGCCTTGATTCTCCCTGAGTCTTGATCTCCTCAAAATCGTCAGTGAGAAGAGAGATGAAGGTGGAGAAAAAAGTAACTAGATATGGGATGGAGCAGCTAAGTGGTTCTAGGAGTCAGAAGGAAGAACGGAGGATCAGAGTGAGAGTGGGGATCAAGTGGCAATTTATATGCTAACAGCAATGCCAGGAGAGAGTAGGGAAGACACAGGAGGAAGGGTCAATCATAGGGCAGGACCATGTGAGGAAGCCTGTAATGGAAGAGGAAAAGCTGGCGGTGAGCATTTGATAGCCATTTTAAGGGTTTTGGTCACTGAGAATGGCCTGATTGAAAATCTTCTCTAACACTGTTCACTAGGCTATGGGTCCTTATTAGAAGTCATTCAAGGTGTTTAGTTACAGGGTCAGCATAGGACCTCTAGTGACAGCACAGTCCCCTGCACATGGTAGGCACTCTGTAAATATTCGTTGGATCTATTAACAAATGAACACCAAACATGCAGATGATGATTTCATTTAGAAGAAAATCTTGCCATAGAAAACAGTGGAGCAAGAAGCTCTAGAGTAGTTGGGGTGGAGCTTGTCTTCCATGGTGGGGACAAGTCTTCTAAATAACTCAGCCTGTTAATTGCACTACTCAGCAATCAGTCAAGCATTGGGACCTGGTATGACAGATAGATACAATGAGCCCAATCAACCAATTTATTGAGAATCATAAGGTAATTGAGACACTCAGTTGGAAGGGACTGAAGTGCTGCTTCAGGAACCCCAGATATGTAGTTTTAAGGCAAATTGAACTGAAATATTTCCTTATTCTATTAGCCCAGTTTCTGGAATTAATGGGCCCAAGAGAAGACTTTTCTTAAATCAGTGATAGAGTTGCTGCTCAGTTGTAAACTTAGGGGATTTGGATTATTCCCATATGCAATCCTTTAATTTTTTAAAATATGCCATTGGTCATAATTTCTTTTTTTTTTTTTTTTGGCAGAGTTTTGCTCTTGTCGGCCAGGCTGAAGTATAGTGGCACAATCTCGGCTCACTGCAACCTCTGCTTCCTGGTTCAAGTGACTCTCCTGCCTTGGTCTCCCGAGTGGCTGGGATTACAGGAACCCGCCACCATGCCCTCTTAATTTTTGTATTTTTGGTAGAAATCATGTTGGCCAGGCTGGTCTTGAACTCCTGACCTCAGGTGATCTGCCCGCCTCGGCCTCCCAAAGTGCTGGGATTACAGGCATGAGCCACCGCACCTGGCCTACAATCTCTATTACAAAAATATTTTAGTACCTCATGGGATTTGAAAGCCCTGTTAAGGCTGTGTTTATTCCAAGCTTAAATGTTAAGTAGATCTTGACATGATAAGAAGGAAACCTTAGTTCTTATGAGAAATACCCTATCACAGATAGGTGAGTGCACACTTATATTCACCTACAGGTGTTCATCATGGGCCTAAATTTACTAGCACAGGCTGAATAAAGTACAAAGCAAGGATTCAAGCAGACAGAGCAGAGCTGTAGTTGCTGTGGAAACCACAGCACTGATCTTCACAACACACGTACTCTCAGCTCTACCATTCTATAAATGACTTAATAATGGATATTTACTTTTTGAAACAATTTCTAAAACTTATTAACTGAAATCTTAGAAAATAAGAAGACTCTATAGTTTTGCTTTTGTAAATTTCAGCTCTAGGTGAATTTTTCTACATACTTAAATCCTGGAAATTGGAGGATTTTCATTGTTGTTTGCTTCCCACCTAGGTGTACAAAATAAATGCTGATTTCATAGAACTGATGTGAACTCTACCTACAGTCACAATCAGGAATGTGCAAATAAAACCATGGGTGTTTTGGTGTTTTCTTAATGCTTTCTCCAGTTTGTCTTATAGACATTTCAATTCTAGCTGAAAGAGACACTATTGTCTCCCATCTGAAACATTAATAGCCAGTGTACCAAAGTGGCAGCTCAATTACATATGGATCAGGATCCAATTAATCCTTTCTGATAACTTTATCTGCTTGGTCTACACCCAAGACTGCTGGCAGGAAAATCGTCTCTGAATTTCCTTCCAAATATAAAGTCGGCAGATTTCATTTACTCTCCTTGCATATATACATATATGTTGTATTTTATCCTTGAGAAAAAGAGAGATCTTAGAATTTCCATTCTTTTGTGTGAAAACAGTTTCTGCATCAATGAAACTAAAACTATTCTTAATAATATTAGATATTGTACTATTTTTAGATGCTGAGTCATTTTTGAATTGTGAATTTATAGCATCAATTCTCATTAAAAACAGCCCCTTCCTACTGATATTCGGGTGTGATACAATCACTCTTGCTGGTGTCAGTAGAGTACTCTTAATTTTGAGATTTGAAAAGGTTTCATTCTATCTTTATAGCTACTAGTCAAGGTAAATATGTCTTTATTCAAAATCTACAGTTATTGCAATAACACTATTTCTGACCTGTGAGAAGTGCATGGTAAATTAATTTAGTTTGCCAGAGACCTGCTCTTGAAACCCATGAACTGATGAAATCCTTACATAACAAAACTCTATGTGTCTCATATAGTTTTTGGTCTCAGGATGATTTTGTTACAACAAATATTTTTGTTAAACATGTTTTCTTTTTGTAGGAACTAGATAAAAAGTTGTTCATGCAGCAGAAAAATATTTTGAAATATTATTGGACATATTTTTCCTTCTTAGTAGTCTCCCTTTGCCATCAGCCTGAGAGAAATACAAACAGAACAGTGAGAACAGTCAGACTCTTAGCTTTGAGTTTAAAAAGGCTTTCCAATACAAGGAAGCTAAGAACTTGATAAAAGGTTAGAGGAATTGCTAACTAGAATAAGCAGTTTAGAGAAGAACATAAATGACCTGATGTAGCTGAAAAACACAGCATGAGAAGTTCATGAAACATACACAAGTATCAATAGCCAAACTGAGCAAGCAGAATAAAAGATATCAGAGATTGAAGATTAACTTAATGAAATAAAGTGTGAAGACAAGATTAGAGAAAAAATAATGAGAAGGAATGAACAAAGCCTCCAAGAAATATGGGACTATGTGAAAAGACCAAATCTACGTTTGATTGGTGTACCTGAAAGTGATAGGGAGAATGGAACCAAGTTGGAAACACACTTCTGGATATTATCCAGCAGAACTTCCCCAACCTAGCAAGACAGGCCAACATTCAAATTCAGGAAATACAGGGAACACCACAAACATACTCCTCAAGAAGAGCAACCCCAAGACACATAATCATCAGATTCACCAAGGTTGAAATGAAGGAAAAAATGTTAAGGGCAGCCAGAGAGAAAGGTTGGGTTACACACAAAGGGAAGCCTATCAGACTAACAGCAGATCTCTCTGCAGAAACCCTACAAGCCAGAAGAGAGTGGGGGCCAATATTCAACATTCTTAAAGAAAAGAATTTTCAACTAGAATTTCAAATCCAGCTAAACTAAGCTTCGTAAATGAAGGAGAGATAAAATTCTTTATAGACAAGCAAATGCTGAGGGATTTTGTCACCACCAGGCCTGCCTTACAAGAGCTCCTGAAGGAAGCACTAAACATGGAAAGGAAAAACTGGTACCAGTCACTGCAAAAACAAACCAAAATGTAAAGACCATTGACACTATGAAGAAACTGCAGCAACTACTGGGCAAAATAACCAGCTAGAATCATAATGACAGGATCAAATTCACACATAACAATATTACTATTAAATGTAAATGGGCTAAACTACCCAATTAAATGACACGGACTCGTGAATTGAAAAGAGTTAAGACCTATCAGTGTGCTGTTTTCAGGAGACCCATCTCACGTGCAAAGATACACATAGGCTCAAAATAAAGGGATGGAGGAATATTTACCAAGCAAATGGAGAGTAAAAAAAAAAAAAAAAAAAAAAAAAAAAAAAAAAAGCAGGGGTTGCAATCCTAGTCTCTGATGAAACAGACTTTAAACCAACAAAGATCAAAAAAGACAAAGAAGGGCATTACATAACAGTAAAGGGATTGATGCAACAAGAATAGCTTACTATCCCAAATATATATGCACCAATTACAGGAGCATCCAGATTTATAAAGCAAGTTCTTAGAAAACTACAAAAAGACTTAGACTCCCACACAATAATAATGGGAGACTTTAACACTCCACTGTCAATATTAGACCAATAAGACAGAAAATTTACAATGATATTCAGGATTTGAACTCAGCTCTGGACCAAGCAGACCTAATAGACATCTACAGAACTCTTCACCCGAAATCAACAGAATATACATTCTTCTCGGCACCACATAGTGCTTATTCTAAAATCAACCACATAATTGGAAGTAAAACACTCCTCAGCAAATGCAAAAGAATGTAAATCATAACAGTCTCTCAGACTACAGTGCAATCAAATTAGAACTCAGGATTAAGAAACTCACACAAAACTGCACAACTAAATGGAAACTGAACAACCTGCTCCTGAATGACTACTGGGTAAATAATGAAATTAAGGCAGAAATAAATAAGTTCTTTGAAGCCAATGAGAACAAAGACACAGCATATCAGAATCTCTGGGACACAGCTACAGCAGTGCTTAGAGGGAAATTTACAGCACTAAACGCCCACACGAGAAAGTGGGAGAGATCTAAAACTGACACACTAACATCACAATTAAATGAATTAGAGATGCAAGAGCAAACAAATTCAAAACCTAGTAGAAGACAAGAAATAACTAAAATCAGAGCAGAACTGAAGGATGTAGAGATACTAAAAACCCTTCAAAAAATAAATGAATCCAGGAGTTGGTTTTTTGAAAAGATTAACAAAATAGGCCACTAGCCAGACTAATAAAGAAGAAAAGAGAGAAGAATCAAATAGACAATAAAAAATGATAAAGGGGAGATCACCACTGATCCCACAGAAATACAAACTACCATCAGAGAATACTATAAACACCTCTGTGTAAATAAACTAGAAAATCTAGAAGAAATGGATAAATTCCTGGACACATATGCCCTCCCAAGACTGAACCAGGAAGATGTCGAATCCCTGAACAGATCAATAACAAGTTCTGAAATTGAGGCAGTAATTAATAGCCTACCAACCAAAAAAAGTCCAGGACCATACAGATTCACAGCCGAATTCTACCAGAGGTACAAAAAGGAGCTGGCACCATTTCTTCTGAAAATATTCCAAACAATAGAAAAAGAAGGTTTCTTCCCTAACTCATTGTTTGAGGCCAGCATCATCCTGATACCAAAACCTGGCAGAGACACAACAAAAAAGAAAACTTCATGCCAATATCCCTGATGAACATTGATGTGAAAATCCTCAAAATACTGGCAAACCAAATCCAGCAGCACATCAAAAAGCTTATCCACCACGATCAAGTCAGTTTCATTCCTGGGATGCAAGGCTGGTTAAACATATGCAAATTAATAAACGTAATCCATCACATAAACAGAACCAATGACAGAAACCACATGATTATCTCAATAGACGCAGAAAAGGCCTTCAGTAAAATTCAACACCCCTTCATGCTAAAAACACTAAATAAACTAGGTATTGATGGAACATAGCTCAAAATAATAAGAGGTATTTATGACAAATTCACAGCCAATATCATACTGAATGGGCAAAAGTTGGAAGCATTCTCTTTGAAAACTGGCACAAGACAAGGATGCCCTCTCTCACCACTCCTATTGAACATAGTATTGGAAGTTCTGGCCAGGGCAATCAGGCAAGAGGAAGAAATAAAGGGTATTCAGATAGGAAGAGAGGATGTCAAATTATCTCTGTTTGCAGATGACATGATTGTATATTTAGAAAACCCCATCATCTCAGCCCCAAAACTCCTTAAGCCGATAAGCAACTTCAGCAAAGTATCAGGATACAAAATCAATGTGCAAAAATCACAAGCATTCCTATACACCAATAATAGACAAATGGAGAGCCAAATCATGAGAAAACACCCATTCACAATAGCTACAAAGAGAATAAAATACATAGGAATACAACTTACAAGGGATGTGAACACCTCTTCAAAGAGAACTACAAACCACTGTTCAGGGAAATAAGAGAGGACACAAACAAATGGAAAAACATTCCATGCTCATGATTAGGAAGAATCAATATTGTGAAAATGGCCATACTGCCCAAAGTAATTTGTAGATTCAATGGCATTCCCAGCAAGCTTCCACTGACTTTCTTCACAGAATTAGAAAATACTACTTTAAATTTCATTTGGAACCAAAAAAGAGCCCATACAGCCAAGAAAATCCTAAGCAGAAAGAATAAAGCTGGAGGCACCACATTACCTGCCTTCAAACTATACTACAAGGCTACAGCAACCAAAACAGCATAGTACTGGTACCAAAACAGATATATAGACCAATGGAACAGAATGGAGGTCTCGGAAATAACACCACACATCTACAACTTCTGATCTTTGACAAACCTGACAAATACAAACAATGAAGAAAGAATTCCCTATTTAATAAATGGTGTTGGGAAAACGGGCTAGCCATATGCAAAAAACTGAACTGGATCCCTTCCTTACATCTTATACAAAAATTAACTCAAGATGGATTAAATATTTTAATGTAAGACCTAAAACCATAAAAATCCTGGAAGAAAACCTAGACAATACCATTCAGGACATAGGCATGGGCAAAGACTTCATGTCTAAAACACCAAAAGCAATGGCGACAAAAGCCAAAATTGACAAATGGGATCTAATTAAACAAAAGAACTTCCACATAGCAAAAGAAACTGTCATCAGAGTGAACAGGCAACCTACAGAATGGGAGACAATTTTTGCAATCTATCCATCTGACAAAGGGCTAATATCCAGAATCTACAAGGAACTTAAAGAAATTTACAAGAAAAAAAAACCATCAAAAAGTCGGCAAAGGATATGAACAGACACTTTTCAAAAGAAGACATTTATGTGGCCAACAAACCTATGAAAAAAAAGCTCGTCATCACTGCTCATTAGAGAAATGCAAATCAAAACCACAATGAGATACCAACTCATGCCAGTTAGAATAGTGATCATTAAAAAGTCAGGAAACAACTGATGCTGGAGAGGATGTGGAGAAATAGGAATGCTTTTACACTGTTGGTGGGAGTATAAGTTAGTTCAACCATTGTGGTTGACAGTGTGGCAATTCCTCAAGGAACTAGAAATACCATTTGACCCAGCAATCCCATTACTGGGATTATACCCAAAGGATTATAAATCATTCTACTATAAAGACACATGCACACGTATATTTACTGCAGCACTATTCACAATAGCAAAGACTTGGAACCAATCAAAATGCCCACCAATGTTAGACTGAATAAAGAAAATGTGGCACATATACACCGTGGAATACTATGCAGCCATTAAAAAAAAGAATGAGTTCATGTCCTTGCAGGGACATGGATGAAGCTGGAAACCGTCATTCTCAGCAAACTGACACAGAAACAGAAAACCAAACACTACATGTTCTCACTCATAAGTGGAAGTTGAACAATGAGAACAGTGGGCACAGGGAGGGGAACATAACGCACCGGAGCCTGTCGGGGAGTGAGGGGCAAGGGGAGGGATAGCACTAGGAGACATATCTAATGTAACTGATGGGTTGATGGGTGCAGCAAGCCACAATGGCACCTGTATACCTGTGTAACAAACCTGCATGTTCTGCACATGTATCCCAGAACTTAAAGTATATAAAAAATAGACAAAAAAGAGAGGGTTTTCAAAGTAAGATCTTTCAACTCTGAGAGCAAAGTTCTGAATGAGAGAAATTTTTTTTGTGGGGGTGGGGAGGTTATTATTTGTTTGTTTTTTGTTCAAAAATCTTGAATATCAAAACAAAGCCTGCAGGTCTCCAAGCATAGAGTTTATACAATGAACATAAAACAGAAAGAATTATTCAATAAACATATAATATTTTCTTGCCATTCAGAGATGGGACAGAATCATTTCGGAGATGGGTAAGAAATTTGACAGAGAGAGAAAAGAGAAGAAAAAGAGCTCTTTTTTCCTATTTTGGTTGAGTCTCGGTGGGGAGAGGAGTGGGATTGTGAAAGAGAAAACACACAGATAAGTTTGTGGAACTGATTATAGACAGAATTTTTCTCCCACTTTCTGTCTGAGAAAATATAGCTTCCTAGATAGGGCTTTATAATCAGAGGCCATAAAGAAGTCTTATAGTTGAGATTGACAGGAGTTATCAAGGGAGTGTGGGCACTTCTGTAGTGGGTGCAGTGAGGAAAGAGGCCAATAAATGCCTAAGAATGAAAGAAAGCAGGGTTCGTACAGAGCGGAGAACAGAAGACCTCCCAAACCAAACTGCCCTCCAAGGATGTGCTAGACCCTGGAACTTAGATTAGTTCTAAGTTACTGCCTACTAAGTTATCATTTACCCAAAAGAGACAGAGTTTAATCTGGAGGTGACTGAGTTACCTTTAATCATGAACACATTTGTCATTTCCATTATCAGCAGAAATAAGGACTCAGGGGCTAAGTTCAATTATAGAAAAAAAAAATGTATCATATGGATTATTATGTTTTTAGTTTCTAGAGCTATTTGCCTCTTTTTAAGAATTGCTTTGACAATTTTTATAGATTCTTGTGCCTTTCTGTATCTTCAAGCTTTAAAAATTCCTTTCAATATAATAAACATTTTTCTTTAATAATCTGTGTGTGGTAATTCCAATATCTTAAGTCTGCAGATGTCTGATTTTGCTGTCTGCTGGTTCTTGCCCATGGTGCCTTGTTTCTTTGTGTGCTTGGCTATCTTTGATTCTGTGTCACTTGTAGCACTCGAAAATGTATTTCTGAGGATTCTCAAAGACCTACTAATAGGAAGATACCTTCCTCTGGGAGAGGTTTGTATTTTCTTCTTTTAGAGAATTAGGTATAATGTCATTCTGGTACTCTAAACTAGATTTTTGGCAGTAGTACAAATTTGAGGCTGCATATCTGGGCTTCAAATATTCCTATGGTTATAGCCCCTCAGGGCTGGATTTCCTTTTTCTTTTTCTTCTGCCCTGCTTTGTGCTGAGCTAAAACAATTCTTTCTGTAGTTGTCTGAGCATGAAGGGAGGGAATGGGTTTACCTCTGGTGTGGCCTTTTGTGTTCCAGTTTAATATGGAATTGTCCTGTCATATTCTCTACTTTTGGTGGGCCTTGGGATGTGATTTCCATCTGCCTCACCCCAGGAATCCATTGTAGCCATAGCTCAGTTTCAGAGTCCAAATAGGCAAATGCCTTTGGAATAGAAACAGCTTCTAGTGGTTGGGCTACTTTTCTATGCTCTCATTTATTCTTGGTTTTGGCCTGATAGTGCCTTACTTATGTTTTAGCATATTGATGTTTTAAATAAAGACTAAAACGTATTTTATTCAGTATTTTTATTAATTTTCAGTGAGAGAATTGGTCTGAATAAGTTAGCTCATCACTGCTGGACATCAGAAGTCATATCTGAGTTATATGTGGGTAAAATTCATGTTTAGTACATTGACAGTGAGGTAAGAAAAAAAAGTGTTCTGAACTTGAGAGGAGGAAGAGGGAAACTGAGAGAGTCACATTTCCCCCTTTTAAAGCTCTCTGTGCTTTTTGCAAGTAAAATGAATTGTTGGGTAAATTTGGGAATTTAGGCACACTCTTATAAGGGTAGTAGAGATACTTAAGAAGAAAATATGAGAAAAATGTAATTACATCATTTTGATTACAGAATTAAACAGTAAATAATTGTTGTTTATTCTGTCTCTCTAAATTTTGGGTCTTTGATTCTAAACAGAATCTCAGATATGGGCAGGAAGCAGTGACAGAAAGTGTTATTTATAATTGTTTTTTAAATAGCCAGAAAATAAAAACCTTGTACTCTGAGTTTTGACAATCAGACATGAAATGGCTTTGTCATAAATGTATGTTATGCTTTCTGTAATGAATGTAATTAGTTACTTTAATAAGTCCTATGGGAAAATGCAAAACAAGTAGGGGAACAACTTCCTATTGTGGAATTTACAATCTCTTTGGGGAAGTCATGCACACAAAGATATAAGTTCCTTGGGGGGCAGGGATTTTTGTCTATTTTGTTCAAGACCGTGTTTCTGGGGCCAAATGCATGTTCTGGTACATAGTGGTGGGTCAATAAATATTTGTTGAATAAATGAAATAAATAACTGAGACAAGTGTAATTTAAGAATTTAGGGCTGAGCTTGCAGTGAGGTCACCTGAGCTCAGGATGTTAAAGACAACCTGGAGGCTGGCAGGTTAAGCAGCATCCAGCTGCATCTCGAGGAAGGTTTTGAAGTTTGACTGGCAATTATTGATTGTTGACAAGGAAGCCTTAAATGTGAGAGAGGATTTTTTTTTTTTTTTGCAATGGAGTCTCACTTTGCCGCTCAGGCCAGAGTACAGTGGCACCATCTCTGCTCACTGCAACCTCCGCCTCCCGGGTTCAAGCAATTCTCCTGCCTCAACCTCCTGAGTAGCTGGGATTACAGTCGCACGCCACTGCACCTGGCTAATTTTAGTAGCGATGGGGTTTCACCATGTTGGCCAGAATGGTCTCAATCTCTTGACCTCGTGATCCATCCGCCTGTGCCTCCCGAAGTGCTGGGATTACAGGTGTGAGCCAATGAGCCCGGCCGAGGATTTTTTAAAATCTACCTGAGACTTAATTTATAGAGGTATGACTGACTGTAACATGGAAAGGCTGATGCCATTGAAAGAAGAATGTGTTATTCACATTTCCCAAGAGAAGGGGGCAAACACACGACACCTGGCCGCAGTGAGAAAACACCAATGTTGTCAGGAGACAGCAAGGAGTAAGGAGAAAGCATAAGCCAGAGCCCTTATTAGGGGTTTTGAAGGAAAGGCAAGGCAGGGCAGAGTGAACAGAAGTCAGTGTGGAGTGAACAGTTTAGGACTGGCTAGTTTGAATAACATCAGTGAGACCTGGGATATAGGGGTGGTTTCTAGTCTGCTACTTGGCTGCTGGGCTGCTTTAGAGCAAGAGAAATATTGGCTCGATCAGTGACAGTTAGATTAAGAGGTGTAGGTTTGGGGGTGTAGACTCAGATTGGTTGGTTTTATATATACAAGGTGTCCTCAAAGCCCAGCAGAGCCCTTTATTATCTCTAAGAGCTTCACAGACCTGGAAGAGGCAGTCTCTCCCTGGCCAGCAAGATTTTTAACATATCAAAACATCTTTAAGATACAGAAAATTAAAACCATGATTAATACAGAAAGAGAGAAGTTTTACACAAAGGAAATAAAGCCTTGGCAGACAGGAAAGGGGCATAGTAAATTTAATCTAAGATGATGCTTTGTAGAAGATTGTTCTATACACCAGAGTCTTATCTTCAAATAAACTTTGTGTGGAAGCACAAGTGGAGCTCTGGTTGGAATGGAAATAGAGGGTCCTAAAAACTCCATTTCCCACCCTGTCTCCCACAGTAGCAGCCCTGATGGTCCTCTATGGAAACTCCAAAGCTCTGCTGAGTACACTTTGAGGGCATCTTATGTTGACCCAAGTGGACAACTGATGAGTTGGGAACAGGCCTAGTGAGATAGCGAGATGGCACTGGAAAGACAGATGGAAGGCCTTTCACCATGAAGGGATAGGTCTAAACAGAATGAGGTGATCCAAAGGAGCCATACCAGGTTCTCACTGAAAGAATGGCATGAAAAATCTAGAACCTGAGAAAGAATATTACAAAAACGATTGGAAAAAACACAATGGAGCAAGAACACCAGCTAAGGATCTGAACTTTAGTGCTCATGTGAAATATCTAGATAGCACATTTAAAATTCAGATTCCTGGGCCAGGTGCAGTGGCTCAGGCTTTTATCTCAGCACTTTGGGAGGTCGAGGTGGGCAGATTACTTGAGGTCAGGAGTTTGAGGCCAGCCTGGCCAACATGGTGAAACCCCATCTCTACTAAAAAATACAAAAATTAGCCGGGCCTGGTGGTGCGCGCCTATAATCCCAGCTACTCAGGGGTGCTGAGGCAGGAGAATTGCTTGAACCTGGGAGGTGGCGGTTGCACTCCAGCCTGGGCAACAGAGTGAGACTCCGTCTCAAAAACAAAATAAAATAAAACAAAATGCAGATTCCTAAATCCTGCTCCCAGAAATTCTGAGTCAATAGGTTTGAGATGGGGCTTAGGAATCTGAATTTTTAACACCATCCCTAATAATTCTGATGTAAGTGGTCTGAAGCTCTTATAGCTGAATATTTCTCACTTTTATCCTCCTTATCAAGGTCACTGTTAAAAGTTTATAAGGAATAAGGAAAAACTACTTAATTCAACACTACATTACATTGAAGGCATCAGTGGAATATACAAATGAAACAATGGTTTGAATGTCAGTTGTGAAATTTGAGCCCAAATAAAATTTTGTTATTTCTATATGTTGGTAGAAATAACCCCAGCTGCCAAGGGACGTAGATCAAGCAGGGCCAAGCTCAGATTCTACACTTCATCTTGTGTACTTTGGTCACCAGATAGTCTGTCAATTCCAGTAATTTTTCTGTAATAATGTGCTCAGGAGACTTCAAGGAGAAGTACACAGTCTCCCTCTAGATTTAGAGTTTTCAAAGATTTAGCAGGCACCTCAATCATTTCCCATTTTGGACTTATCATCTACTCATTCAAGCTTTTTCGAAATTTATAGTTCACTGATATCACTGTGCCCAATATGTAAATAGGTATGATATAATAAAGCAGCCAAACTTTGAGTGGGTGTACCAGCCACCTTCCCATGCTACTTTGTTGAAGCTGAGTCCTTTTCTCAAATTATTTTATGCTCAGTTGGCTTTTCTGGCAGCAATTATTGAGCCTTAACAGTTGTCTCCTTTAGACACTTGATATTTACTTAACATAGGAAAGAAAAAGGGAAAAGGGAGAAACTAATATTTATTGAGTGCCTACTATATGTTAGACCTTCTAAATATGTTATCTCATTTGGGGGGAAGATGAGGATATTAAATCTCAGAAAGGATAAGTAATAAAAGATAAGTAAGATGTGTGCATTAAATACTCCCCAAATACATTTGAGGACAGGGATTCTCCTGTATCATCCCTCCTGTACATATCACATAGCACCTGTTAGTATCTCATGGGAAGGTTTGTGGAATGTGGTTTGGGTAACATTGGGTTAATCCAAGTTAGTTGAGTTAACCTAAGTTAACCTAAGTTAACATTGAGTTAACACAAGTTAATCTACATTGGAAGATTTTGGTCAAAGTCCAACTGATAAGAGGTCCAATGAAAAGAAAAGATCAGGGAAATAGCCCAGGAAAAGGGGAAACTGCTTCTGAACAAGTAAACTCTGTAGTACATCAGTGACTCCATGGACTATTATTCAGGCACAAAAATATAATTTTGAAAATGCTAAGGTAATATGGGTAACGTTTATAGAATATAATTATTCAGGGAACAAACCCTAAGGATACAAAACTTTTATCCGTGCTATGATTGCAATGATATGAAAAATTACAAATGCATGTGAGCAGGAAATGGAGGGACATATATAATAATGAAAACAAATCTTGATTAGGGTCATAGTCTCAGCAAAGACTTTAAAGAATTCTATTACTTGTGATGATGTTAGTTTTACAATCAAAAGTAAAAATAAAGGAACGTTGCTTGAGAATTTAATTCTGCCTTCTTTTCCGTTAGTCTTTTTTTTTTTTTTCTTCCCATTTCTCCTCTTCTGGGAATCCAAATCTTCCACAGGATAATAAGTTCTGGAAACTGCTGCCGTGCTCACTCACTACCACCTCTTATCCCTTCCACCAAAGAACTCTCTGAATACATTGCGTATCCCTCACTTGCTGCAGAGAGATTAACAGCCACATACCAAGACCAAGTATGGCATATGATTAAAACATGTCACCCGTAGTTCACAGAGGAGCCAGTCAGTAGCCAGTTCTTGATATACACAATATTCTGCTGCCTTCTTTCAGATAAATCAAAGATAAGTAAATTACAAAGCCAAGTTTCCAAAAGTTGATATTTGAAGCATATGTAGCAATATACCGGCTGTAGGATTTTCAGTCATATTGATAGAAAATAAAAGTTTAAAAATTTATATTTTTAGACTAAACATTCAAAAAATAACCAGGCATACTATTCCTCACAGATCATGCTATTTATGCTATTTTGTGTAAAACCCCAAAGAATATTAACTATTATAGTAAATAACTTTACCATAGTTGAGGAGGCAAAGCATATATTATATATTTTATATATATATATAGATATATATAGATAGATAGATAGATATATTTTGAGACAAGGTCTCACTCTGTTGCAGTCTGGAGTGCAGTGGCATGATCTCGGCTCACTGCAACCTCAACCTCCCGGCTTCAAGCAATTCTCCTGCCTCAGCCTCCTGAGTAGCTGGGTTTACAGGCATGCGCCCCCACACCCAGCTAATTTTTGTATTTTTAGTAGAGAAGAGGTTTCACCATGTAGCCAGGATGGTCTCCATCTCTTGACCTCGTGATCCGCCCGCCTCAGCCTCCCAAAGTGCTGGGATTACAGGCGTGAGCCACCGTGCCCGGCCCCACATATACTATTAATAAATGTGTTAACATACTTATTTAGAAACATTTTTTTTGCATGCCTATTGTGTTCCAGGTGCTGGGGATATGGTGGTGAAAACTCCCTGTCCTCACAGAGGTTATATTCTAATGGGAAGAGAACTATTGAACTGGGTAAGAAGTAACACATGTAGTGTGTTTCCCAGTGAGAAGTACTGAGGAGAAAAATAAAGCACAGCAGGGAGCTTAGCAATGCAGCAGGGACAGTCTCACAGAAAAGGGAGCATTTGAGTGAAATATCTGAAGGAAGGTGGCTCTTGGATATCTGGAGTGGAACATTCCAGGCAGAGGGACCAAGGAGGGCAAAAGCCCTGGGCTGAATGTGTCTGTTGTAATGGTAGATGAGTGCAGAGAGAGTGCAGAGGCCAGTGACAGTGATGAGGGGCATTGAGCAGGGGATGGTGAGCACAGTACTGCTCTAAGGAATGTGGAGGGGACAGCAGTAGGTGTGCCAGCGGGCACACTTTCTACCCGGGGGCTACCATGGAGAGCTTCCCCAGAGCCTTGTGCTCCTGGGAAACTGGCAGTTAAAAAATCCCCTTCCTTTTTTGTGTTATGACACAGGTGACTATAAAGAATCACTCTTCTCTATGTAATTTAGGTAAGACTCGAGGATGATACCTCTGTTTACCCATGACAAGGCCAGATATGGATCCTCCAAATCTCCCTTTGTCTGAAAAATGATTAACTAAACTATTTGTCCTGCTGAAATTAGCTAGATGTTGCCTGTGTATGATGGATAGAAATTCCCACTGTAAAATTACTTCATCTACAACTTGTTTACTCTTCCCCACAAGTCTGAGGTGAAACAACCCGTCGAGATGCTCTCAACTTCAGATCTGTGATCTCCTGAATGCAATTGGGAGAATAAAATTAATTTCCTTCCTTGTTCCATTTTTGTGTTTGAACATGGTAGTAGCTGTATTATAAACCCATTTGAGGGAGATTTGTTTTTCTTCATAACACGTTTGACAACAAGCCCTCTCTAAACTTTAAAGTAACTCTCTTGGGTTGAAATCACCTCCAAATGGGCTTGAAGAGCAGAGACAGTCATGATTCAAATTTAATTACTAAATTCTAAAGTCATGCTTTGTGAGAATTAAATTGGGAGGTAGAGGAGATAGTTCATCAATCAAATCCTTTGGGCATTATTCAATATTGAGAAAGTAAGTCATGTGGTTTGGCTCTAGGTCCCCACTCAAATCTCACCTTGAATTGTAATAATCTCCACGTGTCAAGTGTGGGACCAGGTAGAGATAATTGAATCAAAGGGTGATATTCCCTATACTGTTCTTGTGATAGTCAGTGAGTTCTCACGAGATCTAATGGTTTTATAAGGGGCTTCCCCCGCCATCCCTCATACTCATTTTCTCTTCTGCCACCCTGTGAAGACTATAAGTTTTCTGATGCCTCCCCAGCCATGTGGAACTGTAAGTCAATTAAACCTCTTTCCTTTATAAATTTCTCAGGCAGTTCCTTAGAGCAGTGTGAGAATGGACTAATACAGTAAGTTTCCCTTCTACTTTTCCAGCCAGTGCCACTGATCCAATACATAACCAATTAAGTTTGGTTTACATTCTTTTGAGATATTTATTGTATGGAATATTTTATTATATTAGTCTTAGTTATAAATAAATTGTAAAATTAAAAGTATATTTTATCAATGTCAACAAGTTTTTGCTCTAAAAACTTTACCAATAAAAGTAAAAATTAACACCTGCCTTGTTCCCAAAATGTGTCTACTAGAGCTGGCAGCTGAAATTACTCACTTTGTTTAACCAGAGCTTTTTGAAATAGTCAGTTGTACTTGAAATAGTAAGAAGAGGACTATCAGTGATTCATTTCTCAGTGTGAATTAGTCTCTGAAGACTGCTTTTCTTTCACTTGGATGAAATAATCTTCAATGAGGAAATGGGACTTGTAACAGACTTGTAAGGAAAGTGAAAAATAGGACAATTTAAGGGAGTTCAGACCTGGGCAAGTGGAAATGTTGGATAGCTTGAGAATAGCACAAAAACTATGGATTCAAAAGAGGAGATGAATTAAACACGACAGACAGATAAGATTTATTTGGAATATTCCTGCCCCAATTACTAGAGCTTTCACAGGTTTGTGAAATAACTAGATTAATGGACACAGATCTGATAAAAGTTCTTTTGAAGATGGGCCTGAGGCCAAGCTTGTACAATGGCTCATGCCTGTAATTCCAGCACTTTGGGGAGGCTGAGGTGGGAGGACTGCTTGAGGCCATGACTTCGAGGTTAGAGTGAGCTATGATCACACCACTGCACCCCAGCCTGTGTGACAGAGTGAGACCCTGTCTCCAAAACAAAAAAGATGAGCAAGTTTAGATGTGCATAGTGAGAATTCTCTGTGTTCATTAAAACTGTTGAACTGAGGTGTAATCAAGAGGGGGCTCAGCTAGTCTTGCAGAGCCAGGTGATACCAGAAAAAAAGGATTTCACCAGAACTAGAGATCTCCCTGGCCACTTCCGTTTCCCTAACATTGGTGGACCCCAGGACAGGGCTACAGATGGAGGCTCATCTGCCATGTGTAAATATTTAGAAATTGTCAAGCTGGTAAATTATTAAAATGATCAATCCTCTTAACCTAACAAATATACCTTCATACCTACCTGGAAGATTAGGTTTAAATGTATGATCCTCAGATTTTTGGGGTCCACATCAGAACATGGCAGTGCAGGAAGCACTGGCTCCCTGATTCTCAGCCTGCCGTCCAACTCCCTTCTCTTCCTATCCCTGAAGCATGGGGCCTTGTCTGCATGTACGGAAACACCTCCAACCCATTACTACATGTCCAAGTTCCATTCATACTCAACATCAACATCCCCCCTCCACTGGCCACTCCTTGGGCTTCTGAGTGTGCATACTAGTGGCACAGTCTCTCCTTGGAAGAGAAGATGTGAGGTAGAAGGCTGGGTAGGTCAGGGTTGTAGGCTTGCAATCAAATTCCCTCAAATGAGTAGGGAATTCTAGGGTCTTCGGTACCTGGATCATTGCCTAGAAGGGTAGGCTTGGGTTCCAGGTGGGCAAGACCTTTTGGCCGCTTGAACTCTTTGCTATGGGGGATGGAAAATGTGAGAATGTGGCTCTAGGATGGCCAGAGATGGTTCTGTAAAACGTGGCTTTTACTTGCAGGGGTCTAAGGGCAGTGTTGTTAGTAGGCATAACCCCACAGTAGTTCTGCCTCTACTGTGTGTAATGTGTTTGCTTTAGACATAACAGTTTACTAAATACATTTCACTGCATAATGTGGATTTATTTCTTTTCAAGGAACTATTGTCTCTATAAAATCCTGAGTAGAAAGACTTCCTCTGAGTTGCAGGGAGGTTGGGTGGTGGGATGATCACGGAGCTTGGAGCATGCAGCCCAGGTGGCAGCCCTCTTGGGAAGTGCTGCTCAGTCGTAGACTACTCCAGCTGGCAGGGGCAGCAGTCTGTTCTACTTCTCCTCTCCTATCCTCCAGACACGTGGGTTTTGACGGTTGGTCCACAGCTAGAGAGACTGCTCAAGGTCTGTTTACCCTGGAAACTCCGTGTGCTGAAGGAATGTAGAAGACCTGAAGTTTCAAAGATGCTTTGTGTTTTTTAAGGGGTCTTGAAAAAAACTTCTTTATCCCATATTCAGGCCAACTCAGTATTCTATGTAATGAAAGGAAAGCTCCTCACAACAGGGGATTCCTAAGGCATTCGTTGTGACAGTGAAATAGACATTTTTGAAGTACTCAATGAGTTTAATTTGCCAAATAATAATTAGCTGTGATTTAAATGGAAGATTATTTCAAGAACTGAACAGAATAACACTGTTTATGT
Organism: Macaca mulatta; assembly: GCF_049350105.2. Taxonomy (NCBI): domain Eukaryota; kingdom Metazoa; phylum Chordata; class Mammalia; order Primates; family Cercopithecidae; genus Macaca; species Macaca mulatta. The sequence goes on along the minus strand of NC_133407.1, from coordinate 62,799,187 downwards.
TCAGCATAATCTGAGTAATTGACTGCTCTCGAACTTTGATGTAGATAGAGGAAGCTACCTACCATCTGTTTCCTTAGGAAGAATATTTTTGAAAAGAAGAACTATAAAGTATAAACCCTTCTGGAGCCCAATACCCCCTCCATATCTGAAAAAGTCCATAGATTTCATATGTAAATTTTTTTTTTTTTTTTTTGAGAGGGAGTCTTGCACTGTTGCCCGGGCTGGAGTGCAGGAGTGCAATCTCAGCTCACTGCAACCTCTGCCTCCCAGGTTCAAACAATTATCCTGCTTCAGAGTAGCTGGGATTACAGACACCTGCCACCATGCCTGGTTAATTTTGTGTTTTTAATAGAGATGGAGTTTTTCCATGTTGATCAGGCTAATCTTGAACTCCCGACCTCAGGCAATCTGCCCACCTCAGCCTCCCAAAGTGCTGGGATTACAGGTGTGAGCCACTATGCCTGGCCTCATATGTAAATATTAACACGCTTCTGAGCCCAGACATGACTCCAAGTTTTCTGCCCTGGACAAAGATGGGGAGACACCACTTTTCTTTACATAGATTTCAATTTCCAAGCAGGAGGGATTTTTATGAAAGCAAAACTCGCCTAATAAGTCAAGTTGCTTAGGGCTGTCAGCGTTCCTGAACTACCCTCAGCAGAGTTTCTTAAACACATAATTCTCTCTAAACACTTGTGCAGACCAAGCTCATGTGGGCCTGGAAGGCAGTTTCGGCCTTTTGGTGGAACCATCCCCAAAGATTTCATAGTGATGCACATTGTGTTCTTTCTACTTAAGGTGACTATTTTTAGAGTGTGAAAAACAAAGACATTCAATTAAGTTAATTTTCATCATGCATAGTTGGGGATGGTGTCAACCTTCATGACTCATCTATATGTGTGTTTCAGAGAAGCATTGGAATACATCTGTAGTTATATTTTTTCTTAATTTGCAGGGACTGTGTAATTTAATATATGCATTTTCCTCTTCACAAGCATCAGCCATAGCAAACGTGGGATTTTCCAAAGTATAGAGAAGTTGTGCCTATAAACTAAAAGACCTTTCAGACTTGTACAGGAGATTCACTGGCATGTCAAACCAACAAGTTCAATGTTTTTGCCTCTGAATGTCTAAAACCATACAAACCAGCTACCTAGCTGCTGTTTTCTCCTCCTCTACTTCTGCCTTTGTCAAGCCCTGAAGCTAGACTCTGAAGCACAGAAAACAGAGAGCACAAACCAGTCTGTGGTCTGGGCTCCTTTCTGAGCTTTCCTGGTCCAATGTAAATTGTACACCAATGGCATCCTCATCCCTGCTGCTGGGGTTGGTACAAAGTTGCTCCCAACCTTGAGCTCTGTAGATCCTGTGGCCATTGTAGGGCTCTTCACCATCTCTCCCTGATCCCTGTTTCTATTTCACAAGTTATGGTTTCCAAGGAGACATGTGCCCAGATATTCAAGAGGTGTGCCCAGTGGGTCCGGGTACTGAGTCATATCCTAATTGGAACTGGCCTAGCCTTTGGGATTGCATTTTTTCTAGGTTCTCACTTAATGAGCAGTGGCCTTGCTTATATAAACCTTGCCTCCCTTATTATCCTACTTTTAATTCAAATCTATTTTTCTAGGGCTAGCTTTTCCCAGATTTTTTTTTTTTTTAAATTTAAATACTGACCCTATATGTAAGAATAGTGGATCAAAATCCTGCTATGCATGGACAGGTTTCCTCCAAAGACCGCCGCCACATGTCTGACCTTGATCTTTCAAAGACTGCCTGGACTCCCAGTTTTTGTATCTGGTTTACCTGCTGGATATGCTAGCAGCAGACACTGGAAATTAGGGCCCTGGGCGCTCTGCATGGGCTGCCCAGATGCCCTCTCAGGGGCACTTTCTGTAACTGGGCCAGTCCTCTCCAGGCCCTCTTCAACCAGTGCTGGGGACTTAGCTTGGTGCCCCTCTCCCTGACCCGTCTAGCCACAGTTTGTTGGGGATCAATGGTTATGACTCGTGCTTAATTAATGTCACAAATAGGCTCAATTTAAAAAAGAATTTGTAAGTTATATTATAAATATATGAAGGAGATGGCAAGGGATTGATGAAGAGAGTGAAAGTTTGTGGGATAAATGGAGCGTGCCCATTACCTGGTGCAGGTTTTGCAGATGAGTTAGATTTGGAAATAACTTTGAAGAACAAAGGAAGTATTCTGATAAAAAATACGTAAAGAGAGAGTTTCAGGTAGGTTGTATAAGCTCCTTGGAAAGGAATGGGTAAACACTTGCACAACAAGGGGTACCAGGGTAGAGGGAATTGCAAGAGGAGAGAGCAGCACACTGGGAACATCCAGATGGCAGTGACTGGCTTGTTCATTTTTGTATCCTGGGCCCAGCACAGTGTCTCAAACATGGTTGGCATTTGGTAAACATACTGTCCTTGAATGAATGTTAAATGAGGCTGAGGCTGCACATGGTTTTTTTTTTTTTAATAAACCATTAAGCCATTTGCTGGTGGGAAACAACATATTAGACAGCAAGTAACTTTCTCCCTCAGCTCTCCCCTCTGACAAAGGGTAAGCTGGCTTACGCATTTCTAGAGATAAATGGGGACCTCTCTTCAGGGGACTTAGGATTTGCAGTAAGGCTCATTTGCATCCCAGAGGAAAACTCCAACCACTGGGCCTGTATAGCTGCTCACATGAGAACTTTCTGAAGTTCTTTCCTCCAGGAACCTGTTTTTTGATATTACTGACAAGAGATACAGAATCAGGTGACAGATTGCCAAATCAGCCTCAGCTATGCCTTTTTGATCAATTTAATCAACACATTCCAAAGCAACGATATCTGAATACTGAAGAAATAGTCTATAGCAGCAGAAGTCATAGACATACATGGCTCTAGTTAAGCACAATGCAGGAACAGTGCATTTTCTTTGAAGTGCTGGAGAAGTAACCCCAGAGCAGGGCCACACAGACTGCTCACCAGGCTCAGCACAGCTGAAACTTTGCACCTTACTGTTGCACATTTTTTTCTGTGAAGAAATTAAGGCAGAGACCCAGTGTCGATGATAACCAAGTAACAGAACAGAAACAGTGTTTCAAGGCTGTGTCACTGGACAACTGGGATTTTTGTGTATTGGAGGAGGCAGGAAACATTGAGCCTTTTTGGAAATCTCTAAATGGCCATTACAAGAAACAAAAGAAGAAAACAGATTTCTGTTACTTTTTTTCTTATTTGGATAACAAAAAGCCTACATGGTTTCAGAGACTCTCTCGTTCCTGTGGTGTGAATAGGGAGGGGCATGTTGTATTAAAACTGCAGTACTCGCCACCACCACTTCTATTATTACAGGTGTGTTTACTATGCCAGAGACTCCACTGGGCACTTTTCATTTACCTTTACTTCTATTTTATTTACAACAAGCTTTCAAGTAGGATGTTATTTCTTCTCGTTTCTAGAGATGAGTCTGAGGACCAGTGAGATTAAATGTTCCAACAAGGTCTCTCATGGAGCAGAAATTCTCAACCTTGACAGTAATGACACTTGGGATGAAATGGTTGTTTTTGTTGTGAGGTGAGGGGTTGTCCTGTGCATTGTAGGATGTTTAGAATCCCTGGCTTCAGTCTATGCTAGTAGAATACCCATCAAGTATGACAACCAAAAATATCTCAAGACATTGCCAAATGTCCTAGGTAGGGACACAATTGATCCAGTTAAGGATCATTACTCATTGTAGAGTAAGTGGCTGACCTGGGCTTTACATTGCAATCTTTTTTCTTGGCTTAGCTAGAAACTAAAGTAACATGTAGATGGTGTAAATAGCAGCACCGATATGAACAGCCTGCCTTGCATGGCAGCAGAATGACCCTGATCTACTTTAGTTGTCACAGTAGTTAACGTCATTTCAAAATAAGGGAATACATAGTTATAAGTGCTAACATTTATTGAGTGCTTACTATGTTCCAAGAACTGTGCAAAGCACTTACTATACTCATTTGCTCATTTAATTATCTCCATACCTTGTGAAGAATGATAAGCCAGCAGGCTCAGCAGATAATAAAATATTCAGAAAAGAAAATTTTGCCACTGCAGTAGCAGGAGGATATTCTGTAATGACTAATAGTTTTTCAAAGTTCAACTATGGAGTCCTTGTGAGATATCAGATTTTAGTGACATTTGAGGTTCCAATTATCCCCAACTTCCTCTGTCAAAGGATTGTTTTGAACAATTTTCATGGAGTATATCAATTAGTTAATATGATCACACATTCTTTTTAGTACCAAGTGCTCTCCTGGTGTGGAACTGCAGGTCACTCCCTGTTTGGGGAAATACATGGAGGCTTCTGGAAAAATGGGATTCATTCAGAAATCGGTTCTCACACTTCTCAGACTCTTCGTTCCTTAACCCTGTCTCCCCTAAAATGCCATGGGTTTTGAAAGTGTTTTCTAAATCAAAGTCACAGTCTCAGGAAAAAAATATAATCGTGAACTCGTTAGTTTGAGTTAAACCAATGACTTCATAGTGATCATTTTAGGGGAGAAATTAAAGAATATTGCCAGCAGAAGACAGCTTAGGCATCTGCACCACACTGCCAATAAATGACAGGCTGGCCCAGAAGCTGGTCTAATAACTTGACAATAAACTGATCCATATTATGGTTCACATAGAGAAGACTTCTAACTTACAGATCAAGCAATCGTGATAAAAATCTTTATTGAGTGCACTGTTGGGTTTATGAGATACAACGATTTGAACAAGGGATGGGGAGAAAGAGCCTTGGGAGTGAGGCAAAGATGCTAATTCTGAAGCAGAAGACACCTGGACTGAGAAGGAGGACAAAAGTGACCAGAGAGAGGAATCAATGAAGAAAAGCTGACACTGTCCAGGGCTCAGAGTGGGGACTATGTCACCCAGATCCATGTCAGGAGATCACCTGAGGCTTCACTATGCTCACAAGGGACTTGCCCTGCCTTTCACAAGACACAATAGATTGCTTGAGTATATGTAGAATAAGTTGTTCAAAAACGTATGGTGTGACTTAGCTGGGGGATGGTATTGAGGAAAGCTGAAGTATCAGTGAGGGAGGGCTTCTGGAGCATATGAGGACTTGTGTGGCATTTGAAGCTCAGGACCACCTGCTCTGTTCAGAAGCAGCGGGGCCAGGCCTATGGGTATGTGACCTGTGCAGCTGCACAGAGCTCTGTGCTCAGAAGAGCCCTATACTTGGTTTAATTGCTCTGTTGCTATCTTGAAATCCTTAATTTTTGAACAAGGGTCCTACATTTTCATTTTGCATTGGGCTTTGCAAATTATATAACTGATCCCGATCACTTACACACCCACCTACCCACAGAGAGAAAGAGAAAGCAAGAGAGGGAGAACACTATTTGGATATACCTTTGTGATGTGCCACATCTACATTATTCCAGGACCCCAGGGAGGATGGGGTTGTTTGGGAGGAAGCTCAGTAGTAATGCACAGGACATTGTATTGAGAGTTCTTAGAGGAAAGCAATGAAGTATCTTCTTAAAACAATTCTAAGATATCTAGGAACACTTTTACACTGTTGGTGGGATTGTAAACTAGTTCAACCATTACGGAAAACAGTATGGCGATTCCTCAAGGATCTAGAACTAGATGTACCATATGACCCAGCCATCCCATTACTGGGTATATACCCAAAGGATTATAAATCATGCTGCTATAAAGACACATGCACATGTATGTTTATTGTGGCGGCACTATTCACAATAGCAAAGACTTGGAATCAACCCAAATGTCCATCACTGACAGACTGGATTAAGAAAATGTGGCACATATACACCATGGAATACTATGCAGCCATAAAAAAGGATGAGTTTGTGTCCTTTGTAGGGACATGGATGCAGCTGGAAACCATCATTCTCAGCAAACTATCGCAAGAACAGAAAACCAAACACCGCATGTTCTCACTCATAGGTGGGAACTGAACAATGAGATCACTTGGACACAGGAAGGGGAACATCACACACCGGGGCCTATCACAGGGAGTGGGGAGGGGGGAGGGATTGCATTGGGAGTTATACCTGATGTAAATGACGAGTTGATGGGTCCTGACGAGTTGATGGGTGCAGCACACCAACATGGCACAAATATACATATGTAACAAACCTGCACGTTATGCACATGTACCCTAGAACTTAAAGTATAATAAAAAAAGAAATTCTAAGATATCATCAAACATTACTCTCATTGGCTTGGTGACAGCCTTTTTTTTTTCAATAGAAAAGTAAACACATTAACTGTCCATATAGAATATGTGACCTATACTGATTTAGTAAACATTGCATTGTGCAACAAAAGGAAAAGTGTGTATTAGAATGGCAAAAATACAGTTCTTGATGAGTTTTCATATACCCTCAGATTGAATTATGGACAGCAAAAGGAAGCACTCACCTTGCCTGGCTGGTCTGTTTTCAGTTCAGAGAATTTTTCTGGGCTGTTTAAATTCAACTGAACATTGATATACTTTGTAAAAGCGCAATGAAAGAGCTCTTTTTTACTTGTGATTAGTTGGAAGATAACTAATTGAAAACAACTAGATACACAGGCTCTGAGATTTAACTTTGATGACATTGAACATTAGTGAGAAGAAGCCATTTGAATATTTATTCCTGATGGGTTTGTTTATTCTGCTTATCTTAAGTCAAACTTTACAATCTCAGTGCCTTGAATGGTCTAATCCAGCCAAAAAGCAAACAGATACATTTATATAACCAAGATTTTGCCTGCAAGCAGAACATAAAGTCCCTTTTCAGGATACAAATGTTCCCTACAACAGATCATTTTCTTAGAGTTTTGGTTGACATCATCCCTCAGGGTGGATTCTTCTTTAGCTGTCCAGAAATGGTGGCCTGGCAAATCTCATCTCATTAGACAGCCCCTTACCAAGGAGCTTGTCGCTCACAGTAGACACTGACTCGTGCAGCTCCCTGACAACAGGCTCAGGCCCTGTCTTCCTCACATATGCCTCCCACCAGCTCTGACTTGAAAAACGATTCATCACATAGCTTCCTCCTAGGGCTTGTGGGTAGAACACAGTGGGTTGCCTCTGAAAAGGGCCTTGGCATTTGCTCCTTATCCCGAATCACCAACAATGAATTCGAAAGCATAACCTGGTTTTCGAATTCAGTGTCACAGAATGGTCTAATATTTATCCACCTAGGAAAGTTTTGCTAAATATTAATACCTCCTAAGTACAGGGAGCAGAGTAAGTTGAGGGGTTAGGGAGAACTTGAAGACAAGTGAAAAGAGTCTGTGACCTGGAATGAGGTGGGAGTGCTCTTAATCTAGTAGAACAGAAAAGATCTGTGCATAGAATCTGTACCAGTGAAGCCAGTTGCCCAGATCCCACTTCGTGCAAACTGCTAATTTTACGTTTTCACACAGAATGCTATCACGTCACATCCACGTTATCCATCTTAAAGGCCTTCCTATTGGATAGGCACTGGGTCTAATATTGTTTATATAGTGATGTGAACAGTAGATTGCCTAACAAATACTTAATGATGACGACAATCATGATCCATTTCCTATTTGGTTGCTGTTGAAATGAGCTGGGCTTTCTTTGGGTCTACCTAAAAGGAAACTTAGGACTATGACAACTCCTCCTTTTCCTCTGATGACTTTTCAGTATCTTCATGTGCCTGGCCCTCTCCTTTGCTTTACGTACATTGTTCCTTACCTTTACAATACCACCACAATTTACTTATTAATATCCTTTTCCAGGAAAAGAAATGGAATGTCAGAAAGTTGAGTAACTTGACCCAGGGGGTGGAGCTAGAGTTCAGGCATGGCTTGCTCCTAAACACCCCATGCAGCCCTTCCTTAAATGAAAACTCTGGTCTTTTGTAGCCCCTACTCTGGCAGCACTAGGGAAAACGGGCCTGAGGGAAAAAGACTACTTTGCTTCAAATGAAAATTGCACGTGTGAGGTAGAACCGTCTGACAATTTTTTTTTTTTCCTTTCAGGTAAGCATTAGTATTCTGGAATAGCCAGAGCACTTACTTGCTTGTGAAAACAATTCCTTCACACTTTTATTTGAAAAGTCCAATGGCATAAAGGAGGAAAAGGAAGAAAGTTCTATACTACAGAAAGAGGAGTGTTGAAGGGAAAGCATTTCTAGAAAATTCATGTAATGTCTGAACAATTGATAGTTGTTCAGCTCTCTCCAGCTGATGGGAACCTGGACTCTGAACATCCTTAGAATATCTTCAGAGAGGCCCAGTGTGTCAGGCCTCAATAGAGCATGTGACCTTGACTCTGTTAAGAACCTGCGAAAGCCCAGGTGAAGATGATGAGAGACACCATCCACCTGGTCCTCCAGGTTTCCTTTTTTTATTTTTAAAAATTTTTAATTGTGGGTACATAGTAGGTATACACCTCCAGGTTTCTTGAATGCCTACTACTGTGTATAAGGCATGAGGGACTCGAGTCCTTCATGGGACTCACTCTTTAACCTAATTTGCAGTCACACTACAGGGTGAGGCCCTTGGCTGTTACTGTCTGTTTTAATGAAACTACTCATTCACTGACTTGGACCCAGGGTTCCCTAAAATGGTTCTTTCTCCAACTTTTTCCTTAAAACAGTATTTTCAAAAGTGAACTGAAACAGCATTAAAAAAATAGAATGGGTATGATAATGTCAGAATGCAGCATCCGTGGTGAGACTAAGAACTGCTGGAACTCTTATTTAGTTCTATGTGTATGTGTGTACTGGGATGTGATGTAGAATATATTTCTCATTACAGATTATGGGCTGAAAAGTTGGACCAATACTTGAGAGAGCTCTCTGTCCTCTATTTCCTGACTTCTTTCCTTGTCAGGCCCCATAAAAGACATTTCCCTGTGGGGATTGTTCTGGCTTTGTGCCTACTTCTTGGACTCAGTGTTTCAAACACTCTTTCCTTCCAGAGGCCAGCTGATTTAGGACTAGGACTATGGCTCCTGTGCACCCCATGCCCCCTACCTGTGTCAGCCTCCCTCATCCTGCCACCCACCTTGCACACCAGGCTGTGGCCTGAGTCTCTGGCCTGGCTAGATCACTGGATGCCCTGATCATCCCTCAGGAATGACTCAAGAACCCACAACATGTACGGGTTCCTTCAACATTTGTAGCAAAACTATTGCTAATCTAATAGTTATTTCTTTTCCATGTCACCCACTGGTTGCAAAGTGATGCTTTAAAGAAAAGCAAAGGCTTGCCTGAGGGGTAGAACCGGGGCCTTATTGAAAGTATTGTGTACAAAGACTGGTCATCTCAGGATTCCTCCAAAAGTCTCCTCACTCTGGCTTCCTTGCCCTGTCATCTCATGTGTCCTTTGATTTTAAACCATTCCTATCTGCTTTGGGCATCTTGGTGTATAACTCTAGCATCTGATCTGAGCTATAATCTCTCACTCCCCCTCTACTATCCCAAACTTCAGCAATGAGAACAAACATATACTGAGGGCTTACTGTGGAACAGATGGTGTGTTAACACACATCATTGCCATTATTTCATGCACTCTCTCACAGGCAGACCTAAGGTGGGTAACATTTTACCTCCATTTTACAGGCCAGAAAACTGAAGCCATGCTAAGCAGCTGGTCCAACGTCAGCTGGGATTTGAACCTAACTGGCTGGCTTAAATGCCTGAAACCTTGACATCCACATCAGGCAGGTTTGGTCGACATAGGTATCAAAGTTCTACCCTCCCACCCAGTCTCACCATTGCTACCTGGCCAAGATGGTAAAGTACATTAGCTTCATGATGATACATTTCTTTAATGATAGTCAGGAAAAGGAGTTATGCTCTTAAAGTTTTGGTATGTTTTCATCTATTACCTATGAATTATGTAATTATGGTATTTCTCTATTTTTCCTTTGCTTCCAGAAGACTTAATTAAACTTAAACATAATGTTTATAGTAAGTGTTAATTCCATGGTTAGCATAATTTCTTTATCCTTTTCACTGCTTCAATCTTTCAACTCTATTTGAACATATGTACATATATAAATATAACTATAAACCACCTCAGACTTGTAACAAGGAAGGAAATAAACAAGCATTCTATTTATTCAGAAAGAATCTGATTTTCTTGAGCAGATGATAATTTGAATAACTTAAAAGAAGTTTTGATAGCATCATTATAGAACATTTTGTATAGCAGGGTCTTCTATTCCTACTCTGTCTTGGACAAAGTGAATATACAGTATTACCTTTTATTATTTGCCTGAGCAAAGCCTCAGGGTTAGTTGGCAGGGCTGTCACATATAGCTGTGCAGATTACGTGCTGCACAACTTCAAGGGGTGTTATTCACTTTGCAATCTATGGAGTTGCTCAGTGTGCAACCTGTACAACTATGTGCAGGAGCTCTAAGGGTTTAACTGGGCTCCTACCACTCTGCTTTTCATTAACTACAGACTGGGATTGGAGTTAGTTATTTGGAGGGGAGGTGGCTGTAAAGCAGGAAAGTATTCCATTGCTCCTTTTCCCAGGCAAACATATTCCTCTTTGCTCTGGATTAAAGTCCCAGGAAATGTAGGCGATAACGAGAGCTTTTCCCTCTGCAGAATAGCATGGAGGCTGGGAGGCAGGAGGAGGAGGGGAAGAAGCTCAAGGAGACGCTAAACTGAGCAGGCAATCAATCATCTGAAAACCTCTCCTGCATTTCTTCTGGCTTTATTTTGGGCACTAATTGGAAATGCCTGCCCCTTCAGAGTCTGTTTTCTCTCTAGAAAGGAAAGAATGTTCCAGCTAAGCCCGGGGATGCTGAAAAGAAGTGAGACAACTTTTCACACTATGGGCATCCTCCGCTGCTTCTTCCTCCAGAACCTCACTTTGGGGTGCTTGCATGTGTGGGCTGTCAGTGGCAAGGGAAGTCCTGTGCCTACTGGGCTCCCCTATCTGGAGACCACTGGGCAGGGGATGGAGGGGATTTTATAAAGTGTGTTGAATGTATGGCCTTAAACACACACATGCACAACCCCCCCCAAGAAAAAAAACAAAAAAAATGACAACAAAAACCAAAAAGAATATAGAGTATGTTTGACCAGTGTGAAATGGGAACAAGGGCTCGTCTGAGTGCTGCTATTGGAAAAGGGTGTGGGGGTCCATACTCGAAGAGAAGAGACCAAGTTCTGCTTGATCTCATAGCAGTGGTCTCAACAATCTTGCTGGGTTCATAATTGCTGAGAAAAGGCTTATTACTGGAAATGAAATGAAGGTAAAATGACCCCACTGAAGAAAAATCATTTGAAAATTGGCTCCAGTTTTGGGAAACAGTGGGTCTGAGTGCCATTTTTGCACACACTATATCCCAATCGTGTTACAGATTATGAAACTTTAGTCTGAACCAGTGGTTCTAAGCCTGGTCGTAAATTGAAATTATCTAGTGAACTTTCAGAAAATACCAATGATAGAACCCATCTCTCAGATTTAACTGGCTTGGGTGGAGCTCAGATGTCTGTATTCAAAGTCTCCCCGGTGATTCTAATGTGCAGGAGAAATCTTTCAGCTTGGTCTACACTCCTGGTTTTCAGGTGTTTGGAACCAAAGCATTAGAATCACCTGGAGGGCTTGTTAAAGCACAAATTGCTGGGCCTTCCTCCAGAGTTTTTCATTCAGTAGATCTGAGATGGGGCAGAGAATCTGCATTTCTCAAAAGTTCTCAGATGGTGCTGGCACGGCTGGTTCTAGGTCACATTTTAAGGGCCACTTGTACACAGAGTGACTGACCATCAAGATAGGTGTTCTCTCCAGCCTCAGTTCTTGCCTCCTGCCTTTTTCATACTCAGTTCAGTCCATCCAGAATGTCTTATATGCCTTTTATAAATGCATGGTGCTTTCTCTACCCTATAGGCCTCTGAACACTTTCCTTCTGCCTGCAACACCTTCCCATGTGACAACACATGTTTCATTAAGACCCCATCATTTAATTTTTACTAATTGGCATTAGAGTTCCTGCAGTAACATAAATTAGGAAAATTCTATTGAACTTACAATGTTAATATGTACACTTTTACAACTTTTTTTTATTAAATAAGCTTTTATTTCCTAAAATGAAGTAAATAAAAAAAACTATGGGTGTTCATTTTTAAAAAACACTTGAGATGCTTTAATACATTTTAAAATATGCCACTATATGCTTTTTAAAAATCCATAATTTTAAAGGAATGAATAAAGGAATATAACTGTTATATTATTAATAACAGAATCACAGATGTGACATTGAGTGAGTATATATCGGTGTAAATATAAAGTAGATTCTAAGTCTCTCCACCCTCCACCCACACCAGGCAGAGATTCATTTCTCTTACAGTGACTTTGCCTCTGGGGAAAGGGCACTGTGCCGAGTGGGGAGAGATGAATGAAATGCCTGACCTTTGCTCCTACAATTTTCTGTGCAAGTTTCCCTGGTCAGCTAATGCCTTATGACCCTTCTTGGCTTCCATTGCTTCCATTAAATCCTGTCAAAAGGACCAAATAAAAAGAGAGAAACCTCAAATAAACGAATATGAGATAGTGTTCAATTGAAACTTTGTTTTTATTTTTCACACCAAGTTAGAGATTTTAAAAGTAAGATTCTTATAAGGTCTGTCAAAATTGAGGCCCAAAGTAGTTATTTTATACCCTATATCCTATATTGTGTTGACATGAACAATTTTGATGTGCTTTTTGTGAGCGAGGAACTGCTGGAAAAATGCAATTAATGTATATCATATATACCCCACCTGTTACAATACAACTGGCTTTAATTTTTCTGTCCTGGGGCTTGTCCATCTAGGAAAAACAATTTGAAATAAATACTACTGGAAAGACTTTGTCCAAACAATGTAACTAGCTTCTGCATATAGCAGTTATTAATGAGTCATTTTTCTAAGTGATATGTGTATGTATCATACACACATACACATATATTCCCTCATTTAAGCTTCACAAAACACTGAGGTAGGTACTGTTATTATCCCCGTTTTACACATGAGGAAATTGAAGGTCTGCTTTCTGGAGCAGACACTAAATTGGAACTTAAGGGCTGCTGAGCAGTTAGACATACAATGGATCCTAGAGACCCCATCCAGGTGCAGGATGTGTTTCCTCAACCAGGTGAAAAAGCAGATTCTTCTCACTGAGCCACTCTGTCAGTCATCTGTCATCTGCTTATTGTAGGAGCTCACCTCAGAACTTCACCCGGAACCCTCCCAACCTGTCCTACCAACAGGCACACTTAGGTACACACTCACTCCAAGGGTTACTCAGGCTTTTCAAAGTCCTGCCTCAGACCTGAGTTACATTAACTGAATGGCCTCGAGGACATTGATTTACACTCATACCAGGAGTGGACCATCTCTATGGATTAGGTCCTGAGCTATACATATCCCTGGAGACCCAGAATTCTTGAAGGTTAGATAAGGTCTTTCTGACCAAGAATACCAGAGTAATAAAACCTACTTCCCATTCCAACCTTCCAAGAGATCTGAGGAGAATGTCATCTGAAAGCGATTATGATTTTCTACCCAAGACACACATCCCGCCGAACGAAGCTCCAACGCTGTTGATGGCAGAAAGGATACCCACTGATGCTACATCTAGATCAAAGCAACACAATTCAATGAAAAGTGAACATTCTATTGTCTAGGCCATTTCACCTTTTTAAAAAAATTGACCATTTGACTAATCAGACTAAGATACCCAAAGAGGCCATTTAGAATAACTTAACACAGACTCTAAAGTGGAGCTGAGTTCATATCTTGGCTCTGTCTCTTACAAGCTGTATGATCTTGGGTGTATTGCAGAGGAATACATAATAATTATTAATGGGTTTGGCCTAGAGGATAAGAGACTAGGAATTTTGATTATATACCCCTTTGAGTGGTATGATTCTTCTAAAATGTGCATATGTTCTTGTTCTTTCCCCCCAAAAAAGCAGAGTTTTAAAAGCATATACACAGAAAACAACTAATTAAGCAAAAGCAGCTTAGTTGATTTTGATGTGACCAGGTGTAGTTGATTCGTAGTTGATTCTTAGTTGATTCTGATGTGGCTGGGTGTAGAACCCAATAGGGCTGCCTCATGTGGCATTTGGAGTGGTTCACATGAGTTAAATTGTCTCCATGTTGTTAGAAATGCTCGTTTCTCAATGTGGGAATGAAATAGCACTCAAACATAAATTTAATTTTCTCAGCAAGGCAATTTTACTTCTATAAAAGGTTGCAGCTTACGGATGGAGCAATAGCAAGAGCACACCTGAACATGGGAGGGGAAGGGGTTCTTATTCCAGACACAGGTAGCCCCTACTGCTGTGTCATTCCCCTATTGGCTAGGGTTGGACCATGTAGTCTAATCTAATTCTGATTGGCTAAAGAGTGCAGGGGTATGAGCCAGGGTGGCGGGGTGAGCAGTTTGGCAAGAAAGACGGTTATGGAACAGCTAACTAGGGGTGACTCAGGTCAAAGAAGGTGACCATGATGAGTCAGGATGGAGCAGGTGACCAGGGGAACAGATGTGAACTACTGCTTAAAACTGGTGGAAAAGATTGTTTACTGAAACTATGAGGAAGTTAAACTTTAAAATGGAGGACAAAGAACTGAACATACTGACATACTGATTCTCTGAAGAGAAATCTAGAACCACTGTATCCAACAACGTCTAGATGCCAAAGTCCTGGAGGACAAGGACCACTAAGCACTGACTGTGGGAAGTGAATTAATTTCCCCCAGCCTCCTTTTCCTCACTTGCAAAAGGAAGAGCTTGCACCAGGATTCAGGGATTATTAACTCAGTCTTCAGACAAGGCTATGAGAGGGTGCCCTGGAAAACACTAGAGGTGAAGCCTTAACCCCACCCTCCCCATACACATCTAAAATAAACATTCAAATTAAACTAAGCAAAACACTATGTGTTTTGAGCACATTTCACTTGCAGGCCACCATGAATTAGACACTCTTTATTTCTAGGCTAACCCTACTGATCATGTGTCATATGTTGCATGATATTAGTAGATAAAATGTATGTATTTGTAGTATACATTGTGAGGGTAAGATAGTTTCCTGGCACAAAGGTTGGCACATGGTAGGGGCTCAAATAAAAATCTGCAAATATTATTTGACTATGGGAATGGTCTATACATAGCTGTGATTGAGCAGTAAAGTCATTTATGTCAGTTCTTAGTATATGGAGAGTTACATAGAAAATGCCTCTAAAACATTATAAATGATTATATAAGTTATATAGTGTAAATAAACAAAATAAGAAATTCAGCTTTCATGTAGCTTAATCTTCACAGAAAGGAGTTGCTTTCTGACTCCTGAAAGTCTGGAATCTTAGATAGCTTTGTGATGAATAATTATTGCCCCCTCTTTGCATACCCAGAGCCTGCTACTCCCTTCTTATCATAGCTCCACATATGATAATCAAATTCCGGGTTTCCTTGTTTCTCTCACCCACTGGGCTGAGGGCTCAGTGAAGTGAGGGGTTCTGGTTTTTTATTTCATATCCACAGTACCTTGCATAGTGCCTGGCATTCGTATAATTCAGTATACAAACAGATGGACAGGTGGGTGGATGGGTGGATGGATGGATAGATGGATGGACTGTCCTTTTCCCAGCTGCAGACTGCTGCCTGATTCTGTGGGCTGATTTCTTTACTTTTCCCTTTGTCCTAATCCCTTTGGGCCAACTTCTAAAAGACAACCTACAGCAGATAATTTATGGATTGACTCAAGTACCTATTGATTTATCTTCTCTGCTGAACCTCTGAAAGAGAACTTTAAATTCATAGTGTTCCTGAGGTTTAGTCTTGTCCTAATCACTTAAATCCTCATTCTTTATTAATTTGAGCCTTGAGCACACTCATGGTAGTTTTTTAAAAAAACATTCTTTGCTGCACTGTTCAAATATATTCATCGCATGTGTGCATGTTATATGTATATGTGTATGCGTGTGTATAAAATATACCCACACATATATACACACACAGATCTACATTATGTGCATCTGATAGAAATTCATTCTTACTCATAAATATTAACCCATGACAATCTATGCACAGCTAAAATAAACTCTGCTTTCATTTGGAACACTAGAGCTATGCTTTTAAAAGTAGTTTCAGGGGAAAAGACTGTGAGGAAAAGGTATTAAAGCAAAAAGGTAGCTCTATTGGCTTTTATTTGTGGCCTACTCATAGACATCATCTATACTTGAAGCTTCCTTTCAGGCCATTTCATATCGGACTCCCATCATCATTTGCATGGTAGAGATAAGGAGAAAGAGCACTAAACCAACTGCCCCCAGCGCTCTTTTCTGCTTTCCTTTCTTCTCAGTGGCCATTCCTTCAGGATTTGGAGATTTGAGTTCAAAAATAGACTCTAATTCACTGGGCATCAAACATTCAGTCTTAACTCTCCTCAGCAGCTGCCCGAGTCAGAAGGAACTAAATATGGTGTCAAAAGATTTCAATATAATCGCCTCAAAATGACTCGATGGTGTCCTATGTTGCTTGAACTTCTGTTAACCCTCCAAATGCAAGGAGATCACCAGAATGCAAAATAGATCTGCCTGTCTTTCCAGAAGCCCCCCTCCCCTATATTTCATGCTTTAACCTTTTGCAAGAAGGGGAAAAAAATCGGTGTCTTATTTGAATTATTCATGCCACTTTCTGTTCTGCCAATTCCAGGACACATTTGAAATCATTAATATGTCATGACTTTCCTTTATCTAGCTTTTTCAGGTTTTTTTAAACTGAAGAATCACCACAAAAAAGGTATTATGATTCATTAACAAGGATATTATATTTATAGTTTTAGTTCACTATTCTCAGTCTTATTTAGCACTTCTAAAATTGTGCTAAGGTTTGATGAGGTGACACTGAAGATTGTACACCTTCAGGGAGCTTTGTAAGCAATCCTGCCAGACTCACAGTGGCACTTGGCAATGAAGCTGCATGGTTGATGGTTCTTGTAGCAGTGCCATGCAGGTAAGTATCTCATCCACTCCTGACATTACCATTTAGAGATGCTGAGGGCTCATTCTCATCCCAGTGATTCTCACACATTCACAAGCAATCTTCCTTTTCTGGTGAGCCTTGTACCTGGCCACCTTGTGCTGGGCCTTGTGCCGGCACAACAGAGAGCACAGTAGGCATGATCTCTGTCCTCTTGGAGATTTCATGATCAGTCCGATTACCACAGCATCAAAGGTCCTGAAACCAAGTCCAAGGACGTGCCAACTAGGAACAACAACAAAGAGGTGGCTAAGGGCTTCTCTGAAGCTTTTCAAAAATACTCCAGATGAATGTGAGTCTGATCAACAAAATGCAGATTCAAATCCAGCCAATATTTTCAAGTATGTACTATGTGCTGGGTCCCAAACAGCATTCACAAATATAATCTCAGTTAATCCACAACACAACAAATGTACCTACTAATATTCGTTAAGTGAGAGAGGCATATGTCTAGGGGAATGAATTGTTGAGCCGACAGGTACACATGTTGGTGTATTTTGGGGAAACAGAGTAAACAATGTTTGTTGGATTAGATGTGGGGCATAAGAATTGAGAATGACTCCAAGGTTTTTGGCTCCTACAACTAAAATGGAATTATTTAGTGAGATGTAGAAGACTGGAAGAACCGGATTGTAGGGGGAAATATTAGAGATTCAGTTTTGGGCTTGCCTGATATGGCAGGTAGACATCCAAATGGAGGTATTGAATAGAGAGTTGGATATATAAATCTGGTATTTGGGTGGCATGTCCAGGCTAAAGATGCCTATTTAAAAGTGGTGAGGACGTGAATGGGTTTTGGACAGACTTAAGGCTGTGAGACTTGATTAGATTGCCCAAGGGAGTGAGTATAAGCAGATGAGAACTGAGGCTTAGCGTCTGAGCCAGGGACAGTCCTGGCTCAGGATTGCAGAGATGAGAAGGAGCCAGCAGGGGCATTGGGAATAGGATATCCTGCACACAAGTAAAAGTAGGACACATTCCTTTCTTTAATTTTTCTCAGGTTCTCAAACTTTAGTATGCATAAGAATAGCTGAACAGTATGTAAAAAACTGGGTGTATTGTATCTGACTTGCAAATTCAGGGGTTTCCCACCATTATTTTAAATATCTGCCATTGTTCCCTTTCTCACTGACTTAAGAATCTAAAGCCTGCTCCCCAGCTTCAGATTTGGAAGTGACTCCATGATACTGTCACCTGGATATCATAAACATAGAATGGGGACTGGTGAAAAAGCCAGATATCATGTTTTGTCTTTGAATTGGGAAGAACATCAGGTCTTCTGATGTGTGTTCTGATTAGTGTTCAGAATGAATTTTATGAAATGAATTCATACGTCTCATCACAACGTCAGGGCTCCTGTTCACCCATTCTTCCTCTCCATACACACAGGCAATTTGCTGCTCTTTCTAGTACCTAACAGAGGGAGAAGCTGGGCTAGGCACCACTCCTGGAACATTTGCCGGACATCAATGGCATTAGCCCACAAGCTGCTGCTTCTGCCAAGGCACTGCTGGAAGCAAAACCACCTTTGGTGGGACCCTGGAAGCTTCATAGCTGTAAATCAGGGTGGGCTTCATGTGGACAATGATGTCCTAGTTCCAAGCATCCTGTGTTCCAGCTTCTGTCTCCTGGAGAACAAACTCATCACCATAGCAACTGCATCCACAGACTGTACCTCCAAGGACCCCTCGAATCCTATCAGTTGCTTCTCCACCATTGATGGCACTTATTAATTTAAAATTGGATCTAACAATTAGCTTATCTTCAGGAGGCTAACATCTCTTTTAATCCCCACTGTTGCACTTACACCTGGAAGGTTCAGGGCCCTCATTGCTGTTCCCTCAAGAGTTAAATGACATTTAGGCAGCAGGAAACTTGTGCCAATAAGATCAAAATCTAAACCGGTTGCCTTTTATTATCACTTAAATTATTCTCTCCACTTGACATGGATTTATTGGTCAGTTTAGACTCTGTGACAGATTTGGTTGTAGTCACATGGAGTGTGACTAACAGCCTTCACTACAAGCCTGTAAACGGAGTGTGATGTACATGTACATTATCGCCATCTAATAATATCTGTGGGCTAATTATATAAGGGCTAAAGTAAATGAACACAACAGTGACTGCCATGCACGAGTCCAGAGAGAGCCATAAATGTGCTTTGGCAGCTGACTTGGATTTTTCAGGTGGAGCTGGGGTAATTGTCGAGGTCACTGATCTGTGTCTCACATCATTTATTAGCACCATCTCTGTTGGAAGATGGTCACTTGCATCTATTTCTTGGTGATTTCATCTCTCCTGGAAGCTTATTTTAAACAAAATAATTAATATAATACTTCTGGCTATTTTAGTGTGTGTAGGCTTAGAGTAGCACATGTGATAGTACAGGGAAACCCATTACGCTTCTAGCCATTTATTTGGTGTGTGCATTCGAGATTGGCAGTGTGCATGAGGAGGGACCCCTCCTCATCAAACACTCTGAATACAGGTATGTGACCTCAAATGCCCCTGGATGTCACTTGAGGGAAGTAGGTGAACAGGTAGATATACACTATTACAACAGAAGAGGATAGGTGGAGGGGAGACAGAAGACATGGCTTGGAATCCTTTCCTTATCACTCTGAAGCAGTGTGTCTGGGCAGTTTACAAACTTCTCTGAGCCTCAGTGTTTTCATCTGTAGAATGGAGAAAGTACCTTATATATAAAACCTGAATGAGCTGCTGAAACTAGTGGCAACTCTGGAACCAACATTTACAGAACTATGTTCAGGTGTTTTCTAAGCACTTTATTCTTATGACTTAATTTTTTCTCATGGAAACCACATAAGGTGGATACCATGTAATTCAGATGAGAAAACTGAGGCACAGGGTAGATGAATAACTTGCCCAAAGCCACACACCAAAAATAATTTGTAGTCTACAGAATACCATGCCCTTGTATAGTATAGTTAAGATTGCTAACATTATTATCAATAGATTAGTCAGTTGCCACCTGGGCAGAGCAGGAGAAGCCAAGTGGGCTTGCCTTTCTTTGGGAACTCTCTAAGGTACAAGAAGAGGTTGTGGGGGCAGCAAGAAGAACATAGGCTTAAGAGTCAGGAACATCGAAGGGTCTAATGCTAGTTCTGCGCTAAGTAACTGTGAGATTCTGGAAATGTCAACTTTTATTGAACTTGGATTCCCTATCTGTGAGAGAGAATGATTTCTACTCATAGGATATTGGGATTACTGAGTTCATGCATGTGAAGTACCCAGAGCACCTGAGAGATTGCAGCTACTCATTTAATGTAAATTCCATCCCCTTCCCATTTGCTTACCATAGAAGATTCTTCTTACCAGTTCTGTCCTCATATCTCTGAAATCTATGCCACACAATGAAACCTCTGGTCTTCCCTGAATAGCTAGGCCATCCACAGCTTTTTGCCTTGGGACTACTGCTCTCTTTGCTGGAAATACTGTTACCCCATCTTTCTTTCTGGAAAACTCTTCTTTGAAGAGTTGAAGAACTAGTCCATTAACTGTCAAAGCACCCACACTAAAGCTTTGCAGTTTCGTTTCTTTCTTTCTTTTTTTTTTTTTTCCTTCTGAGACAGAGTCTTGCTCTGCCGCCCAGGCTAGAGTGCAGTGGCACAATCTCAGCTCACTGCAACCTCTGCCTCCCTGGTTCAAGGGATTCTCCTGCCTCAGCCTCCTGACTAGCTGGGATTACAGGTGCCTGCCACTATGCCTAGCTAATTTTTTGTATTTTTAGTAGAGATGTGGTTTCACCACGTTGGCCAGACTGGTCTTGAACACCTGACCTCATGATTCTCCTGCCTCGGCCTCCCAAAA
This sequence comes from Macaca mulatta, assembly GCF_049350105.2. Taxonomy (NCBI): domain Eukaryota; kingdom Metazoa; phylum Chordata; class Mammalia; order Primates; family Cercopithecidae; genus Macaca; species Macaca mulatta. Next base: position 62,778,345 of record NC_133407.1, on the reverse strand, counting down.
TGCTGGGATTACAGTCATGAGCCTCTGTGCTTGGCCTACTGTTTCTTTCTCATTGGTTCTATGTCCCCTTCTCTCTTAGTAATGTTCCTATCTCCAGCTTCTGATACATCACCGAGCACTGAGAAGGACCAGGGACTTAAGTGTGCTCCTACCCGAGAGAGCTAAGCATTCCAGCCAGCCCCATAGTGCCTGGCCCCTTGTTAGTTCTTAATAAGTGGTAGCTATCATCATCATCATCCATCATTACTACTACTACTACTACCATTGTTGCATGTTTCAGAATCTTCTGCCCCAAAATGTCTTTCCACCTACTTGTTGACATCTGAAAATTGTTCAGACTTTCATTTCATACTTAGAGATGCAAATGCAAGTTAATTAACACCAAAGTCTTACCAACTATACAATAGGTAGTAACTGGTAGCATATTAAACACTTACTATATGCCAGATATTTTATGTTCAATTTTTATAAAACCTATGAGGTAAGTTTAGAGAGTTCAAGTGACTTGGTTGAGGTCATACAACAAATAAATGGTAGAGCTGGGAGTCGAACCCAGACTCATCCTCTTAATGACTATACTGTGCTGAACAGGGACTCTAAGTGACTAGCAGCACAGCCTTCCTGATTTATGAACGGAGGCAGTTCGTGGGCAGCAGACACTAAGGTGACATGAAGGGCCTCAGGGTAGCCAGTCCCATCGCTTCTGGTCGGCACTGCTCACTGTCAACGAGCTTGTTACAAATCAGTGTGTCACTTTGAATGTGTACAGATAGTCTTTGCATGATTTGTGAGGATTTTTTTTTTTTTTTTTACTTAAAGTCATAGATCATGTTGTAAAGTAGTTTCATTTTTCAAGGAGGTAGTAATTGAAATTGAAGTGTCCCGTAGCTCCATCCATACTGACACCCCAATTCTGCATGGGCCCCTACTGACTCCCCACTGCCCGGCCACCTCTGTGGAATGCATGTACACTCAACACCCTCCATCCACCTGTTTTCATCACCTTCTTCACACACTCACGTCGTCAGATTACAGGCACCAGACACGTGCAGGCCAATGCACTCAGGGAGTAAGGAGGTGGAGAGATGACTGATAATATATGTAAGTGGGGGGTTTGTAGATAGTGAATTGTAAACCAGAAAAACGTTAGACTTGAAAAAGACTGTATAGACAATCTAGGCCAGCCACATAATTTTATAGGTGCAGAAACTGAGGTCCAAGGTGACTCAGCAAATTAAATGGGTCTGCAGAGTCAAATGGTAAATAAAAAATGAGTGCCAAATCTGATAGAGAGTAGGGAAAAATGAACTAGTGATGAGTAGGAGAGAGAATGAATGAGGCTGCAAGGGGGAAAGAGCATGGTGCCAGAGAGTAAAAAGTGGTTCATTTTTAAATAGTGTTAAAATTCTGCAACTCATGAAAAGTGTCTTGGAGGAAGCTGGATTAGGGAGTTTCTCTGACATCTTTACATGATTTGCATGTGAATATCTTCCTAATTATTTGTAAGTAAGCAATTAAAAGAAAATCTGTATTTAAAAAGATAAGCAGGAAATAGTGACTGACACCAACTGCTAAAGGCAATTTCCCCAGAATGTATGATGGTATATTTTAGATAGCAAAATCTGAGATTAGATTCTTAAACTGATCATTTTTGGGGGGTACATGAGATAATTTAATACAGTCATATAATTTGTAAAGATGAGATTAGTGTATTTGGGATATCCATCACCTTAAATACTTGTATTTATGCTAGAAACCTTCAAATTATTCTCTTCTATGTCTTTTGAAATATACAGTAGATGAATATAAACTAGATTCACCTACTGATCTATCAAACAAATCTTTTTTTTTTTTTTTTTTTTTTAAAGTTCTGGGATACATGTGCAGAATGTGCAGGTTTGTTGCATAGGTATACATGTGCCTTGGTGGTTTGCCACACCTATCAACCCATCATCTAGGTTTTAAGCCCTTCATGCATTAGGTATTTGTCCTAATGCTCTCCCTTCCCTTACCCCCCACCCCCCAACAGGCCCCCGTATGTGATGTTCCCCTCCCTGTGTCCATGTGTTCTCATTGTTCACCTCCCACTTAATGAGTGAGAACATGGGGTGTTTGGTTTTCTGTTCCTGTGTTAGTTTGCTGAGAATGATGGCTTCCAGCTTCAGCCATGTCTCTGCAAAGGACATGAACTCATTATATTTTATGGCTGTATAGTATTCCATGGTGTATATGTGCCACATTTTCTTTAGTCTATCATTGATGGGCATTTGGGTTGGTTCCAAGTCTTTGCTATTGTAAATAGTCCTGCAATAAACATAGGTGTGTATGTCTTTATAGTAGAATGATTTATAATCCTTTGGGTATATATCCAGTAATGGGATTGCTGGGTCAAATGGTATTTCTGGTTCTAGATCCTTGAGGAATTGCCACACTGTCTTTCCACAATGGTTGAACTAATTTACACTCCCACCAACAGTGTGAAAGTGTTCCTATTTCTCCACGGCCTTGCTAGAATCCAAACAGTAGATCTTATTTCTTCTCAAACTGTATATTTGTACCCTTGATCAAACTCTCTTCATCCCCTCCTTCACCATACTGGCCCTGGCCTCTGACGACCACCAATCTATTCTCTAATTTTAAAAGATCCACTTTTTTTTTTAGCTCCCAGAGATGACTGAGAACACAGGATTTTTGTCTTTTTGTGCTTGACTTATTTTATTTAACACAGTGATCTCCAGTTCCATCCATGTTGCTGCAGAAATAGATCATTTTTAAAGAAAAATTTATCATTAGAAACTAGTCCTAAATGGTTAATCTTAAAGATCGCCTCATCCTTGCTTTTCTCATTGTGCCTCCAAAGCCTCACCCTCTTATGTGGCTTATTTCACTCCTGCCCTTCAGGTTTCAGCTCAGATGTCATTTCAACAGTCATCATTGCACACCCCTCCCCACCCACCCTATCCATGAGGTCACTTTCCTTTATAACCACTCTTAGTAGGTCCTTCATGGCACTTATTGGCTGCAATTGTCTTGTTTACATATCTGCTTCCTTGTTTGTCTCCCATTAGGACATGAGCTTCACTGAACCAGGGACCACCCCAGCTTACCACCTGGCAGAGTAGCTACTCAAGGAAAACACAGGGCAGGTCAGGGGCCCCCACTAGCTTAGGTAGAGACAATTTTTCAAAACCTAAAAATTTGTAGTGACTGTTGGTTTTATTCACTTCTACTTTATGTACTTAACAGTGTCTAACACTACATTAGATATGTTAACCACCAATCACTATTTTAGCAAAAAATAATAAATGTAGCAAAAAATGCCTTACCAAAAATAAAAATAATTTTCCTCCAATAATGTTCAAAAAGAAATATTGAAGGTGTTCTAACAAATCCTAATGAAGTTGGTAGCCTGAATAATGAATAAACTGCTTATAGACCGTAAACATGAGCTAAATATAAAAAAAAGTAGCAAAAGCACATTGTACCTATTCTTCTTTTTATTATTATTATTTTGAAATGGAGTCTCACTCCGTCAGCCAGGCTAGAGTGCAGTGGTACAACCTGGGCCCACTGCAACCTCCTCCTCCTGGGTTCAAAGGATTCTCCTGCCTCAGCCTCCTGAGTAGCTGGGACTACAGGCGCGTGCCACCACGCCCGGCTAATTTTTCGTATTTTTAATAGACATGGGGTTTCACCATGTTATCCAGAATGGTCTCGATCTCCTGACCTCATGATCCACCCACCTCAGTCTCCCGAAGTGTACCTATTCTTTTAAAGTTAAATTGTAATGTATAATTTTACTATACTTATGGTAATAGTTTGTGTAGTTCAACAATAAAATGCTTTAGGCTTCCAAACTTACTAGAGTTTTCAGTAAAATAAGTTTGCTTACTAAAAAGTAATAGAAAATGATAAGAAAAGTTGGGTATAATACTTTCATAATTATACAATTTGCCTTTTATCTTGCAACTGCTCTCTACAGAGGTGCTAATGGAAATTGCCAAACCTTTGGTGCACTTACAGAAACAAAAATGCATTTTAATGTGATTGAGGCAATAACCAAACAACTATATTGTTAGTGATAATGGTAGTAAAACTGCTTAAGATGTTGTGCTCTTACAAAAGGGAGAAGGATAGACAGTCTTTGTCATAAAAAGGCTTCCAGGAGCTTGGCTGTCCACACTGCTCATCTATGAGAGATTCAAGTACTGGGGACACTTCTAAATTTACCTGATAAACTTTACTAAAAAAATCTTCCCTGCTGTTTATCTTAAAAGTTTCAGTCATCTGAATTGCAAAAGTAACACACATTTGTTGCAAGAGTTCAAACAAAAGCAAAGTATCTATATAAAATTCATAATTTTTGCTTCCTCCTCTAATTCCACTCATTTCAAATAACTGATGCTAGATATTTAGGTAATGAATTCTATATTTTCTCTTTTGCTAGTATAAACATAAGTAATAACAAAATGACAGCAAATAACACTTATGTAATGCTTAGGATATGTCAGGTTTTTTAAGGACTTTACATATAGTATGCTATTCATATCCTATGAGATAGTACAAATATTCATCTTACTGTATAGATTAGAAAGATGAGGCACAGAGAGGTAACATTACTTGCCTAAGGTCACACTGCTAGTGTGTAGCAGACACAACATTCAAATGCAGGTAGTTCTAATTACTAAGCTATAGTGTCGCTCACACTCAGCTTTTTTGGTTGGTTTATGTAAAGAAGGTAGTAGCACATGTTTCCCATAAATTTTTCACACACCTAACAAAATATCATTAACCTTGTTCCAGTGCAATGGAGATAGATTGAAGATACTCTTGACTTTCAGTCACCTGGATGTATCATACTTTGTCCCACTACTCTCTTGTTATGAACATGTAGATGGGTTCCACTTTTTTGCTGTTATAAACACTAATGCAGTAAACAGCTTTGTACATAAATTCCTATGCACTAGCACTTTGCACTTTTATTTTTCTCAGAATCGGACTTCATGGGGGGAGCGTTCAAAGGATATATACATTTAAGCTCCTAACACTGCCAATTAATCTTCCCCAAATATTGTGGACATTTATAGCTGTACCAGAAGTGTATCAGGTTACTTCTTCTCTATACCCACTCTACCTCTTTTCTCACTACCTAATATTTTTAAAAAAACAAATTTTGTGAATATCTTTTATAACAATTCTATTTTGCAGTTATTGATATTCTGTACTATTTCTAGAAAATATGTGTAGGCTAGTCAAAATAATTAGCACAAGTAAATTAATGGTGAAATTATAAATAGCAGTTTGGAATTTTCCCTTTTTTCGTTATTTCAAATATAGAGCTTTATGTTTTTCCCTGCCAGCAGTGTTCATTTCTTATTCATTCTCCTCCATCTCTCTTGTGCTCCAGGGAGAACAAAGAGGGGACAGAATACCATCTGTCCTGGATAGTTTATACCAGATGATCTCTCAAAGTCCCTTCCAGCTCAATGATTCTTTGAGAGTATGAATTAAAAAATAAAAATAAAACTACAGGCTCTAGGAGGCTGGCTTGTGATTTCACAAGGCTTGTGTGTGGTTCTATGAAAAAGTGTAGCTCTGCTATTAAAACAAATAGAATATACCTATGTCTTGGGAAAATAGAATTTTTGAAAATATGGCAGCAACCAGAACTTTCTGGAGGTCACATATTCAGGATTGTGTTAGGGGCACAGGATATTTGCATCCCCCTCCAGTGTGGTCCTACTATTTTGATGCAAAGGACACTTTAAATACATTTATTTTAATCTGAACTATAACAACGTTGACGAACTTTCACTGAGAACACAATTCCTGAAAGGCACTTCACCAAGTCAATGGAAATCTCTCCATCAATCTTCCATCTGATGTAGTCCACAACATACCTATTTTGTTCAATTTACATTTTTATTTTGCTGAAATCATTTGCATTGGCCTAAGTTCTTTTCCATTTAAATTTTACAGACTTGATTTCTCAATTAGTTTTTTATCTATATACAATTGTTCCGATTTTTGTCTTCTGACTTTTTTTGATGGCCAATATTTCTCAGTTCATTTTTTGAGCCTACTTTTGCAGGTCTAAATTTTGTGATGATTTGGTTCTTTTGCTATTTTTATTCAATGTTGACTTCACTTTTACATTTTTAGCCATTGTCAGTTTTGTGTTTATTTTCAACCCTCCACATTCATTGTTTATTATAAATTTGAATAGAAGACTGATGGCTTGCATTTATCTCCTAGCTAATTCCTGATAAAATTGTGAGCACTTTTGTGGTAGAGAGAGGACAATGGCAAATGGAGACTGACAGAGACAGGCCCAAGGGGAAATGACTGTAGTTCTGAGACATCATTGCTAAGTGAATGCACGCAGGCCCAAACATCTACAAGTACAAAGCAACGGAAGCAAATGACATTGGGCAAATTACCTTCCGTCAAAATGGCAGGGCCCAGACCTCTTGTTTTATTGTTGTTGAACAAAAGTCAGATATCTAATCTCTAGCTTCTCTCCCTGAAATCCTTCCATCTGGGTTCTTTACCAGGATAGCCAAGTCCCATTGTGTGTATCTTCCATCTCCAAGAAGTCAGGAAAATGGAGATGGGTATGTTAAGTAGGATTAGTTTCAGGTCCTAGTGACAAGAAATACAAATTAACCATAGCTTAAGATAGAACATTCTCTTTCTCTCTCTCTCTCTTCTCCCCCACCCCCCTCCTCCATACAGAAAATCCAGAGAGAGGCAGTGAACAGTGTTACTTGTACCACTGAGAGCTAGAACTATGGAACCCGTGCTACCTAAAAGAGGGGACCAGCCAGAGCTAGAGTCAGGCTGCTGGTATGTTCTGTTAGTGGAATCTTGGTGTAAGTAAGATAACAAGGACGCCTGGCTAAAGCTGTCCACTGGGGTCAACTCCTAGGGCACAGACAAGGGCAGGGAGTAGATTTTGCGGGGGGGTGGGGGGGGGCGGTGCGCAAATGGAGATTATCCAGCATAAAAGGGAAAGATGATGAGGCAATGTTCAATAAATATCATGAGTAGCAGTTTCTATAATAATACTATTAGCTACCATTGGTTGAATGGTTGTTATGTGTCTAGCACTGTGCTAAACATATTCCAGGCAGTATTTTGCTTAGTCCTCATGACCATCTGTTAAGGTAGGCATTATTGTCCTTATTTAAGGAATAGGAAACTAAGACTGAGAGTTGGACAGAAACTCACTGAAGTTTATACAACAGGTGGTAGAGACAGGGCTCTAAACAAAGTCAGCCTGACCCCATGGTCATGCTGTCAATCATGATGCTATTTCCTGCCTGAATGTCAGGCAGATGTGCATGATGTCAGGGCAGAGGTGGGTGTGCAGCTGCCTCACCCTAACTTTCTGTCAAGGGCAAGGCCAACACTCTTTCCTCTCACTTTCAGAGAAGGTAAGTTGAGGCTGGGAGTGGAGAGGAGTGTGCCTGGGATAGACAATTTCAGTCTTCCACTTTCTATTTCTGTTCCTTTCAGGAAGCTCTTGCAGCCTCCTTCATCAGTGCTGGCTTGGTAGCCAGTTTCTGAAAAAAAACCTGGGCCATGGGTAGGTTCAGTTCATTTGTTTAGTGGGATTTAGAGGAATAAGTGGTTTGCCTGTTTCCTGTCTTATGAACTTACTTCTGGACCAAGATCTCCAGAAAAATCAGTTTCTCCATGACCCTCTGGAATAACGAAGCCTATTTTTGGGAGGGAGCTTCTTAAAGAAATTTAATGTTTCTAAAATTTTCAAATCTTTTCTGCCTCCTAAAGAAACTAAATGGGAAGAAATACGTATTTAGTTCCCATGGCTTTCCATTTTTGTTTCTGTCAGCAATTGACACAAGCTTCTAGACAGGACAAAGGAAAATGAACAGTGTTGAACAATTGTTTTATCTTGGACCAGTCCAGTGGGTAAAAGTAGTAAAAAGCATCAGAATATTAGCGATAATGGCCTTGTAGGACAAAGTGCAATGACAGTGAAGGCACACAATGAGTAGAGTCATTTCTTCTGACAGACACTGCTGGTACAGGGACAGAGCTGTCATGAGGACTTGCTTCCCCATATGAAGTTTACTGTTATTATTGGAAATTCTCACAAGCACATTTTGTCCCTCTAACCCCAAAGGACCTGAGAAGGATCTACAGTCCCCTTCCCCGCAGCCTTGTCTTTCTCCTTCAATCCAGTAACAAGATTCTTGAAAGAGCATTGGAGACTTTGGGTCACTACTTCATTCCCTGTTCAACCCTCTCCTCCTCCCACTTCACCATGCTCTCCACTGAACTCATTTCACTCATGGCCTTGCTTGGACTTGGAAGCATTTTTCGTTGCCTACCACTTCCTTATTTTTGGATTTCTCTCTCCTCTTGGCTTTTTCGACGACACTCTTTTGATTTTCCTTTTGCCTTTCTACCTTTCCACTTTGCGCTAACGTCTTCTCTCCTCTGTCTTCCTTCAAATGGTGATTTACTTTCTGGTTCTTCCCTTGGCTGTTTTCTCTCTTCCTTTAACACTCTTTATGTATTCCATCTCGGTTACCTTATCTACTAGTCTTAACCTGACAACCACACACCATTATCTTCCAATCCGTAGCCCCTATCTCTGTCCTGTGTCCCAGATCTACATGGATATCCAGCGCCCTTACTAGATGGGGCAGATAGTGCTGGTGCACTGCCTAGGCACCCCTGGGTCCCTTTTAGTATTCCTGGTTACTTTCCTCCTCAGCCATGAGGCCCGCCTTTTCAGCTCTTTGTCAGAAGTCTGTCCTTGGATTACTGGAGCAGTTTTGCCTATGTGCCTGGAGAGTTGTAGCTTTCTGGGAGTTTATGTGCCACCCCCCAACTTCCCCATCTGTCCCATTGTTAGCTCTTAGCCAGCGACTGTTGGGTACAAGGTATGACAGACCAGCTCCCTTGTATTCAGTGTTGTGTTGGGTCTGCCAGAAAGCAGATGCCAAGATGGAGTTTGAAGTTACCTTATTACTGTCTTACTGAAGGTAAGACCTGTGAAAGGTTAAGGGGAGAGGGAGCAAAAGTAGGGAGAGAAAGACTTTAAACCATGATGATGAGCTGATTCCTGTAAAGGAGAGGATGAAGGAAGGAGGAGCGTGAGATAGAATAAGCCTCAGACTGCAGTGCAGCTCTGAGAAAGCCTGTCAGTCCAATGGGGTGTTCCTGTGCAAAGACTGCATGTAGAGAGCCAGAAGTGGTAAGGCATTACACTGCCCCTGTGCTAAGCTGCTCACTAGAGGCTGCCTGGAAGGCATGTAGTCTAAGCTAGAAGCTGAGGCTGAAAACACCAACAGCTAAGTGATAATAGCTAATTGTACCTTCTGGAAGATTTTCTCTTGAGAGGCATTCTGAGCTGCTCCCATCCATGGCTCCATAGGTGGAGAGTGGTGAGATGCATCTTCCCCCATGAGAATTCCCCCATGGATCAGAGTAAAGCTTGTGCTCCGTAGAGTTTTTGCTTCAGATCAAGGCCTTGTTTGGCTTGCTCCTCTTTCCTGTCTCGCTTTGCCCACTCTCTGACTAATCTCCCCTGGGAGCAATTTTTAAATAACTTGCACATGACATCTTGACTCACAGTATGTTTTGGAGGACCCAATTTAAGACAGGGACAAATTCATTTTGATATTCCACAGAATCTTTAAACACAATGGTATCAAAATTGAATGTGTTTTCTTCCGATTTAGACTTTCCCTTTGCCACAGCAAGCAGCAACTCCACTCACCCAGTCACCCAAGCCTGAAATTTGGGCACCACCCTTTGATTTTTTTCCTATGGTTATTCACCACATCCGATACATGACCAAGTCCTATTTCTTTTTGCTCATTGGTATTTCTCTATTTTTCCTCTCCAACTCTAAGGACATGGACACAATGGACATCATCTTTTTCCTGAATGCCCTAGATAGCAATGGCTCCCTCACTGGTTCTGGCCTTTAGGGTACCCTCCACAATTCATTCTCCACACTCCTGCCAGAGGAGATACCAACACATGCAGAGAGTGTCTGGTGAAGGCAGAATGTGTAGATGATTGAAAGACTACAATGGTCATTCTGAAGGTTGCAAGCAGTCTATCCACTCTAGCATGTAAAACGGAATTTGTTCTGAGAGTAACCTATCACTTTGTTCTAGGAAGAACCTTTTGAGTTGTCTTTTTTGTAGATATAAGGCAAGATTCTACCCACTGTTCTTGTAGGAGTCGATGTGATGAGCACTTTTTGGCTCCTTGGCTTCCCAAGGAGCTTGGATATGTTGGTGAGTGTAATAGGCAGCCTGCCTTGTTTCAGATAAGCCTGATCAGAGGGTCAATCTTGGGCGAAGAGGTGTTCTTAATTGAAGGAGGGTTTTTCTCAGGTTTGTGCCACAGCCGTGGCTTCTCCAACTCTTGTTTACATGGATTGTCTTGCCTTCTTAAGAATTTCTAAAAGTGAAAACAACTACATTGACCTTTTCTTCCCACTGGAACAATGATTTATTAGATAAAATAGGAAATAAAATCCAGGCAACTTGTTTGTATGTGTTTGGTTAAAGCAGATGTTCTCTGCCTCAGACTTTTGGGGGATGGTTGCATAGCTGTGTTTCAGGGATCAGTTAGAGGGGTATCAAGGTGTATCAAGATTTAGTTAAATATTCTCATTCCAGCCTTTGTTCCCTCAAATGAGAATGTTAGATCCTTGGAGGCAGGATTTTTGTCTACTTTAGTTTTCATTCCCCAAAATTTCAATATTTTTGTCTGACTGATAACCTCTTTCCCATGTTGCAGAATGCTTATACGTTAAATGCCAAGAGATAAACATAGTACTTGAAAAAGTAAGGAAAATGGATAATCTTGTGATTTTTTAAATAATGAAGTTAGCTTTTAATTTGAATTTAATGGGCATTATTCAATATGCAGAGTCGTGTTCCACCTTGTCTACTTTTGGAATAACAAGTACTTTTATGGCCCTGCTTATTGATCAACATGAGATGAGCATTTTAGCTAATTGTGTTTCAATCTTGTGGTCACCAATGTAAAAGAAAAGTGACTCATAAAAAACTTCAAAGGAGGCCGGGCATGGTGGCTCACGCCGGTAATCCCAGCACTTTGGGAGGCGGAGGCAGGTGGATCACTAGGTCAGGAGATCAAGACCATCCTGGCTAACACAGTGAAACCCCGTCTGTACGAAAAATCTAAAAAAAAAAAATTAGCTGGGCGTGGTGACAGGCGCCTGTAGTCCCAGCTACTCAGGAGCTGAGGCAGGAAAATGGCGGGAACCCGGGAGGCGGAGCTTGCAGTGGGCCGAGATCGCGCCACTGCACTCCAGCCTGGGCGACAGAGTGAGACTCCGTCTCAAAAAAACAAAAACAAAAACAAAACAAAAAAACAAATTCAAATGAATAAAGAGAAAAAGATCAAGAAGAAATGTGGTTGATGCATTTACATCACACTAGAATTACAGACCGCCTGGACAAGGTCAAGAAAACAATCACTTTTTGTAGAAATTCATTCTCTCATAGGTACCCAAATGTTTACATAGTTCCTGATCAGTGATAAACCAATTTTAACATGTTTGATAGTCTGTAATAATGGGTCAAAGCAAGAAAAAGGAAATTTAATAGAAGTAAATAAAAAATACTACTCAAAAGCTAGAGATATTTAGTTTAATTTAAAAAGACAATTTAAGATATTTAGTTTATTTAAAGCTCGAGGTAAATCAGCAATGCAGTATTGCTGCTGATTTAGTTAATGAATTCTCTATTAGAGTACATTACTGGAAGTATAGCACCTAAGGAAAATGGGTGGGCAGGTTGCAGTGTCTGTGAGGCCCTCAAAACATACCTGGAACATTGTGTTAACTTCTAGGTATGGCTTTTTAAGATGGACATTGACAACCTAGAAATGTTCCTATGTTGAGTGGGGAAAAGCAAAGAGCATGTTCAAATTCACTGTATCTGTTATCAGTAAATAGGGTTGATAATGAGAGGTGCTTGCTGTCCTGTCCACCCACCTCTGGCCCTAGATAGAGAAACTATGGAAATAAAATGGACTTCCCAGAGTCAAAACATCAAAGTCAACATATATTAGATGAGAAGAGAGAGAGTTTAGGCCAGGTGAATTATGCACTAAACAAATCTAAGGAAGAAAACATCAATTATTGAGGTGGATCACAGGAAAAATATGAGTCAGAGAAAATGATCAACCATTTTCCAGCCTAGTCCAGGGCAGAAGAGAGAAAAAGTTACAGAATTTTGCAAACAGTCAAGGACTTTTCTATTATGATTAATGAATACAACCTTCTGTTGTAGTTTGATGCCATTAAACATTCAAATCATCTCTTTCCTCATGCCATGATTCTGTGTCCACCAAACTACCCTCTGGTTACAAATTGACTTCCCACATAGGCTTGCTACAGGGAGAGAATGTGCTGGTTGTGCCATGTCAGTATTCTGGGATGTGTGACAGTAATGGCTCCTGTTGTAAATGAGTCTGTTGGCAATCTGTCTCTCATGGGCTTGGCTACTGCAAATCTGTCCTGCAGGGTCAGAGTCACTATTGATGTGCTTACAGAATCCAGTTTTAAAAATTGCAAAGCTGAGCCACAGACTCTGGATCATGGTAAATTCACCAAAGTAACAAATTCTCCCTCATTGAGAATTCTTGGGAAACAGCCAGCATTGTACTTGGACAATTTCACTCTGTTTTCTGGAAATCAGAACAATAACCTTCTTGTGAACACCTGTAGCAGACATGTCATTTGATTCTTAGGTGTTTCTTCATTAAATCTTCTTGGAGGAACTGAGTTTGATTCCTTTTTGTGTAGTTTACAATACCCAGCACATAGATGTTTCACCAACCAACCAGTAGGGCTTTCCTGACCACCCTAGATCTGACTACCACTCTTCTTTATGCTCAGTGCTTACTCACCTTTACCTCCCACCATCCCACTAAAACAAGCAGGAATAGCCACATCCCCAGCAATCTCCTCTCATTCCCCAAGAACAGTCTAAATTCTATAGAATAGCATATTCTATTCTCATAACATATTATGTTCTCTCCCTATGCCACAGACCTCATACTTTCCTTTGTTTCTGTCTCTGAGTCCTTGTACTCAGTCTCTCCTATCTGGCAAGCATCCTTGGCTTGCTGACTACTGTAAGATGGTTCAAAACACTATTTTTCCTATTGGCTTCACAATCTGCAACCCATGAGCATGTGGTGCTCTGTCCCTGTGTCCAACCCAATATTTTATATCCTCAGATGTTGCATTTGATTTTTATTTTTTGCCTATGCCTTAGAGCTTTTGAACCTCAGCTTATCTGGGAGAGGTGGTCTGGCAGTGCCCTTCACAGAACCCTCCACATAATAACCCTTAATCAAGTGTTTGTTCATGGAATGAATAAATTAACCATATCATTTGAATAATGTGTGAACGTATTAGAGGAAGCTAAACAGAGATGAGAAGCCACAGGAGTATGTAGTTGAAGTCTTCACATATTGGGTGTTATGCCATGTGAATAAGGAATCATATTCGTTATTCCTTGAACCTGAAGGAGGTGCAGATAGAAGTTTCCTGGAGGCAGAGGTGGTTGTCCATGTAGGGATAGGGGATTTGGACTGGATAATAGGGTCATACATACTTAGACCAAGGCAATGCAAAAATCTCGGTATCAATATGACTCTTATCACTACTCATACTAATATTACTACACTGAAATTAAAGTGTATTTAGCACTTTACAGTATATTGAGGGCTATTTATATGTATTATCTCTTTATTAATCCTCCTAATGTTGGGGTAATTTTTGTGGCGCTTTGCCATTTTACATATGGGGAAACAGTCTCCAAAAAGTTAATCACTGATCATAGAGTTCAGTAAGTGGCAAAAGTGAGCAGGATTCAAAACCAGGTCGTCTGGCTCTAAAGCTCCTCCTCCACATTTTCTCTCAGCTGCACTGCCTACACAGCAAGGCTACGAAAACAAACTCTGAAGATCTAGTTCAAGTTGAGATCACAAGTGATGAAAATCATTTAATGTATTAGTATAACAAAATCATTTCGTTCTTCTGCTTTAATGTGGACTTCCTTTGTGCTACAATAAACTGTCCATAAAGAATTCAGCACCAATATTTTATTTCTTAGAGACTATCATTTGTTTTTCTTTCTTGGTAAGTTATCCACTGTGAAGAGTGGGTCTTTGAGGATTTCCAAGTGTGCTGTAAACTGCACATGTGCCACCCATTTGGGTGAATTACACTCACTTAGGAGCCAAGGCAAATATCAGACATTCGTTCTGTAATCTATGCTTGTAATTTTTCTGAATTTCCTTTGAAACACTGCCCTATTTGAGTGTCATTTCTCAGTAGGTTATAAGATATGTTGCCATTTTCAAACGAACATTTGAAAATAAAAAGCCCTATTCGTATCCAGCCACAGAAAACCATTTAAACTCATCTCCATGAAATTGATGTTAAAATTTAAGAGCATAACTGTACTAACTTTTGAACAAATGAGAAAATAGGAACGCCTTTTGCAGAGCATAGCTCTATGCAAATACAATTAAAATTCACACAGAGGTAAATCTTTAAAACCTATCTTTGATGCAGTAAAATAATTAATACTGAATTATCTAAAAGAACACAAATCCAAATCAATGATAAATGGTTCTAAAAGCAGAATTTATTTATTTATTTTTTTGGTCAAATTTCCATGTTGGAGGGATGAGATAGAGGAATATAAACCCGAACAAGAAACTTCATTTCATTATTTAACGCAGATTCAACAACACCTATTGAATGGCTATTATGTACCAGGTATGGTCTAGATAATTGTTAACTTCTGTTCTTTCAATCAGTTTTCCCCCCAAAAATTTATGAGCATGTTGGATACCCTAATTTAGGCTTCTTTTTCAAGCTCACATAAATACTAAATGAAATGACCAGAATTCCAACTAAGGTCATTTGATTCTATGTCAAAAATGTGTGTCCACCATGACATGCCACATGCCAGATTATGCAAATGTAACCATTGTCTTTCTAATGTTGGCAAGAACTGCTTCAGAGCTGATTAACCTTATCTGCATTTCTGCTCATGGGGGACTATCAGCTAGAGAAGCTGATCTTTCCACAGCATCTATCAGTCCCCATGGTGGCATGCAGTGTGGGCTTTCCTGGCCATTCAATGGTAATGAAACCAACAGAAAAGTTGGGGCTGTGTTTTGGGGAGACAGCTTCTCTGCATATCTGATTGTGACGCTGTGCCTTCTCATGGCCTGGCCCTTTAGAGTAACCTGCTTTCTTGTTTTGGGGCGAATGATTAAAATTCAGGCCCAGTTTCTCATAAATTAAGGCAGAGAGTTGTAGAAGATGAAGTTGACTCTCTGCCTTTTTTGTGTGTACACGTATACACGCTCATACTGAATCTAATCTGGCCATATATGGATAGAAAAACCAACATTCCCTGCTTCCCTTGAGAAATAAGATAAGGTTTATCCCCAAAGATGCAGGCTAGAGGATTACACAAGTCACCAATTGGAGAGGATTAGATTTGACCGCCCGCGCTCAGAGACCTGCATTGTGGAATTGACCCTGAGAAAGGATTTGCAGATCTATCATACACAGTTGCTGGTAGAATCAGGATTAGAGCACCTCAATTTCTCATTTGTACCTCAGAGCTCAGATAACTTCATACCCTGGGAATCAATGTTCCGTATGCTGGAAGAGCAGACAGGCCTACACGAACAGACTTTTTTGTTGTTACTGTTATATTGTCAAACTATTTTATCTTTAATCTCTAAAATATAACAGGCCTTCAGAACATCATTTACTTCTATGAAGTTAAATAAAATTATCAAAGTGTCAGATTACCTGTATTAGTCAATAGAAAAATTCTAAACATTAACTCCAGATAGGAGATTTGCTTTGTACTAAATGGGAAAAAAAGATACAAATCATAATCTTTGAGGATTTAAAAGAATAGCAAAAATACTTGCCACTTAATAATCTGCTCTTTTCTGGCACAGAACTAAGAGCTTTATAAACACACAGTCTTTACAACCAGGTTAAGATGTAGTGTCCTATTTTGCAGAATAAGAAACTGAGACTAGGAGGTTAAGCAATTCAGTTGCCCAGCATCACATAATTAATGATGAATTCTGGTTAAAAGTCCTCCAAAGCCTCTGTCTGTATACCACATTACCTTCCAAACTAGGTGGAGAGGCTAACATCTACAGTGGGGTCTATGAAGAAATAAAATAGATTGTTACAAACCATAGACTCATATATTTCCTTTAATGTATAAATTGTTTATACACTGATGATATATTTTGGATTTACTGCTGGAACTCTAGCACATATTGTTTTAAATAGCCCCAAGGATGCTAAATATTTGCCGTTATTTAGCCATAAAACACACCTTTTCTGTGGGTCTGAGTTTTGGAAATGGTTAAAAATCATTAATGGCTTAAACAAGTATCGAGTAATTAAGATGGGTCACAGAATTAAAAAGGAAACCAAAAAAAGGAAATAAAGTATGATTATAAAATAATACAAATGCAATTCTATACTTCCTGGAGTGTTTGTTACCAAACTGGCATTACTATCTTATCATGCCTCACATGCACGTAAAAAAAATTACTGTCATATCAACATGCCTCACATGCACTTCCAATAAGAAGAAAAACATATTCGAGATCCAATAAATGGTACAGAAAAATGAGGACTAAGGGTGAGATTTTGGAGGGCTGAGATGAATCAATAATTTTAATGATGATGATTTGATCTGATATTATGTGCCTGCTAAACTTGACCTTCATTTACCTCTTTTATTCACAGAAAAAGGCAAAACTGACTGCCTCTCACAAAAATAACAAAACTTGGGGATTTTAAGAAATTTAAATATTTTACAATTTTGAATAAGCAGTTATTGAGAATTTCAAAAGATTGAAGAATAGAAAAATGATGTAAATGTCTGGATCATTCAGAAGAGTACTTTAAATCAATTGTCTCAAAGTAGGGCACTCGAGATAATCCACAAGAGTTCAGAAGGAATATTGGAACTTCAACTTGTATTTTTAAAAATCTCATACTTTAAAGAGTCTATTTCTGTTTGTTTTATTATCTGCACGATTTAATAGTTCAATATTATGTGAATATTCATAAA
This sequence comes from Macaca mulatta, assembly GCF_049350105.2. Classification (NCBI taxonomy): domain Eukaryota; kingdom Metazoa; phylum Chordata; class Mammalia; order Primates; family Cercopithecidae; genus Macaca; species Macaca mulatta. The sequence goes on along the minus strand of NC_133407.1, from coordinate 62,761,180 downwards.
TATGCATATGTAATTATAAATGAATATAAGTATTTATCTATATATTGATGAAGTGGTATGTGATCAAAAAACCCTGGGACCACTGCTTTAGACTCTTTCAGGAAAGACTAAGTGGGACAGGTTCAATGGATACATTATAATGCTATCAAATGGCAGAGGCAGCACCCCCTCTAGCTGTTTTGTGTTTTTTCCCCCCCTCTATAATAGGGCCATAGAAGGTTGTCTGGAGAAAGGTTTTTTAATGCTTTGGGTGTTTACCACCTTGAAGTCTTTCATATTCTTTGTGCACTCTGACTTGGGCTTAGGGTGATGTAGTTGAAAGAGCAGCCCTTGCTAGGTGAAAGCCTAAAAGAAGAGCATTGGTCTAACGTGCTCCGCTTAGGGGTGGAGAAATACAATTATGACTCAGGTGAGACAAGCCAAGCCACAGTTAATAAGACCCTTGATCTCCATAGCTGGGACTCTTGCCAAAGAAGTGGTTTCATTGACTGGTGTTGGGAAACCCATTAGGATGTGAAACATGAAATGAAAATCTTGTAGAGGGACTGTTAGAGCTGAGAGACCTTAGGGGTTATCCAGTCTACCATCTCATTAAAAAACTGAGTTACACGGAAATTGTGTGGGTACATTGCATTAATGCAGGAGGCATGGACAGTCTATATCTTCTAGGCCAGTCCAAATCTTAGCTGGGCTCAGAAGGAGGACTTGCTACTTGAGAACATGAGACTATTTTACTTTATAAGGAATGCACATTTCACATGACTCATGTTAGCTTTTTAATTCTCCATTTATATAGGGAAAACTATGTTATGGAGAGAAAATTTTGAAGAGCTCACATTGTGATACATAGATGGACTACATGTAACTCTTCTAAAAATATTCAAACATAGCACATTTCAGTCTTAATTCTATGGGCATAAGCATTTAGTATTTACCTTCTCAGGGACAGAAATTTTAAATATTATAGAAATATCTTGTAATGGCCAATGCTGGCATTTTCCCAAGCATTTTTATAGCTAATCCTTGGGAAGTTTTCCATATATGTTTTATTGAAAGCAACAGAGAATATAATGCAATGATAACTCTCAAAAGGAAAATGTTAATTATTTCACTCTGTATGACTTTTTCTAGGAGGAGATTTTGAGCCTCTGTGTGTCTCATTAATTTAAACACTAGATTTTCTCTAAAGAATTCCAGTCTGAGTTTATGCTTGTGCAATTCCGCATGCATTCCCCGAGTTTTCATTCCCTCTTTCTGGCATGTCTTTCCTGCCTGGCTAATGTCTCTATTTCCTTACAAACTTTCTTAACAAGCTCAGGCTGGGTTGCTTAAGAGACTACTTGGTTACTCCTATCTCCCACCCTTAGCAGAGAGGAGAGTCAGGTTTGTGTGTGTGTGTGTGTGTGTGTGTATTTGGCTGGGGCCGGGGTTTCTTTTGTTGTTAAATTTCTCAGGCTTTGCTGAAATTGTCTGTGGAATTGTCTGTTCCCCGCACTAAGTCTTGAGTTCCAAAACGACAGATTGTTTTTTATGTCTGCATTTTCAGTGTGGTGAGAGTGTAGCACATGGTAGCTCCTGAAGCATGTTATTAGAGAAACACAAATCATTTTCAGAATCTTATTAAAGAACAATGAAAAATATCCTGGAATCTAACAGATACTAGTTACAGTGTTTTGCTATTTACTTCAAATGTTCAACTGTTCTTACATTAAATAAACCATTCAGTTGCTTGGAAAGAAACAGCCTTCATTTGATTCATATCAGTAGTGTCATATCAATAAGTTAACTCCCTTCAGTTTCAGATTGAGCTGAGAGAATTCTAGGCAATTATGTTTTGAGAACATGAGTAGCTAAAACTACAACTAATAAAGTATTGGAGAGGCAAGATAATACTTTGGCCTCAGTCTCTTCTTTGAAAATTGTTTATTTTGGTCTATTTCTATCATCTTACATTAATAGCTATAGTTCAAAAGGAATTATTACTTTAATATACTAGAATTATCTTTTTGTCCTAGGCAGTCATGCAATGCATGCTTTAAAAGTGTAGTCCCTTGATAAATTTATTTCATGCCAATTTCTCTCTGGATGAAAAAATAAATGTTTTAACCTATGAATTCATGTTTCAGATCCTGCTGGGTTGGCACATTATAGATGCCTCTCACTTCTACATTTAAATTAAGAAAGGAAAACAGCTGTAAATTTTATGACCTAGATAAAAATCATATTCCTTTACAATTCCTTATCCTTATAGCTTGATAACTTTTTAGGTCCTGAAATTGATTAAAAAAAAAAACTAATTTCCTCCTTACAATTTATGGATTTCTCTCCTTCTCTGTTCTTCAATTGGCTTCAGCAGAGAAAACAGTTGCCAGTGTAGTGCTTATGGTTTGATGCTCTTGTATTAATTTAAATGTAAAATATTGCAAAATTAGGCCGGGTGCAGTAGCTCATGCCTGTAATCCCAGCACTTTGGGAGGCCAAGGGAGGTGGATCACTTCATGCCAGGAATTCGAGACTAGCCTGGCCAACATGGTGAAACTCCGTCTCCACTAAAACTACAAAAATTGGGCGGGCATGGTGGCACATGTCTGTAGTCCCACCTACTCTGGAGGCTGAGGCGGGAGAATCACTTGAACCCAAAAGGCAAAGGCCTCAGTGAGCTGAGATTGTGCCACTGCACTCCAGCCTGGGCAACAGAGCAGGACTCTGTCTCCAAAAATAATAAAATAAAATAATAAAATATTGCAAAATTAAAACACTGCCAGTGAAATCTCCATTTTTTAAAAAGAAAAATTGTTAGCATGAGATCTTTTCCATTGCATCCCATGCCTGCCTACAAAATTAACAAAGTACAAGGTGTATACTTTCTTCTTTCTCCCAAGTATCTATTATGACAATAATAGATACTTTCCTTTTCAAGAAAAGAGCATAGTTTGGTTCCTGCATGTTTATTTCTAAGTCTCTTGTCCTCACAAAGAACTGTGTTTATGATTATGAAATGTCCTTCTTTACCTAAGTTTTGGCATGTTTTCAAATGAAAAGCTTTCAAATAAGAGTAAGCTGAAATGTTGAAATGAGAGTAAGCTGAAACATTTAAATGTTTGCAAATGAGAGTAAGGAAGCTAGACTCAGAAAGGAGAATAAATAATTCGTCATTCATCCCTCATTTACTCATTCATACACTCATCCAGAGGAAGCATGGTGTCACACAGAAGAATCTGAGTCTCAATATCACCTCGAGGAACTTACAAACTAGAAGGAAGAAGAATTTATAATTATATTACAGGCAGGATGGGAATCACACAGGAATGGTATTTCACTACACATAGATACTGCTCTATGGGTGGTCAAAACACTAGAATACTTCCATGTTGATTAGTTATAGCTACTGTTCTGGCCTCCCAAGCACCACTGTTGCCCCTCAGGTCCCTGACTAGAGACCTCTCCCGCTATTCCTACCACCTCTCCCATGGGCCAGCAACTGAAAGTAGAAGGCTTGTGCTGGCTAGGAGCTCCCACCCGACTGCTCCTCTGTTTGCTTGGCTAATGCCTGGGCAGTTGTGGTTTGGAAATATTCGACTTATCACTCATGGATAAATTATACAAAGAGAGCAGATTCAGTGGGAAACAGCCTCCAACTGGATTTCAACTATCTGCAAAGTTAGAATTGTAAAAAACAGAGTAAGAGGAATTGAGAATTCCATTTTAGAGCCTAGGTTTGCAGAATATCGTCAGAAAATTCTGATTCTTCTTATAATACAAAGACCAAGGTTGTAAGCAGGGCTGGCTGCTAAAACATGTGTGCATTTATAGATCAGGTGGAGCTCTCAAAAAACACAGGCATGGAAGTTTAGTTGCTTTGTTTGCCACCCATGATTTTCAGCTTGTATTGTCAAATTTGCATTTGAAGGCGCTATTAAACCATGGCATCAAAATAATGATGACAGTTGCTGCAAAATATAAGAAATCAAAAGAAAAAAGGGGGAGAAACTTCGGAAGAGAAGAATGGCTCCAAATGCAGTAATTATGCAGAGCTGTGACGAGCCTCATTCCCATATAATATATACTTTGGGCAAGCGAGGAAGTGCTGTACAAACAAATCTGAGAGCAACCTGCAATTCCCATCAGCCACACACCGTGCAGGGGCTGCTCTTGCGGGCTAGACAAGAGTGACTCAGAAAAATAAGTAATTTGTAGTGGAGCACAGGCACTAAGGGAAATTTGTCAAAATCAGTGTGGAAGTCATAACAAAAGGAAGATAAATTTGGTTTCTTTGCCTTTGTTAAACCAATGACTAAACTGAGAGGTGGGCCTCTAACTGTTCAGCATCTCCTATTTGTTTATTCTGGCTGGAAAAAACTTGAATTCTTATAGATTTTGATGAAATCTGATACACTGGTTTAAAAATAAATATTTGTTAACCAAAGTAATACGTTTAACAGTTTTTTTCTTTTTTTCTTATTTTTACGGTACGAAACATTACTAAAAGTAAACTAATCCTCTTCTATTCTTCATTTCTACCTCCCAGAGGCAATCCATTACAACTCTTAATGACTTTTTATTTTAAAGTATACACTCTCTCTGCATTTCTAACTAGCATCTTAATATTACTATTGCTTATTTAACCAATTTTAAACATGATCTCTTTATTTTCTGTTACTAAGCTCTCTAATTTACCCCCTAAAATCCTTGAAAAACAAATCCCCCAAACTTCCCCATATCCCATCCCTTCATATGTCACAATCTTTGGTTAAATCTATAGTCAGTCTTTACATTTTTGTCACTAAATATTACTACTAAGTTGACTTGTGTTCTAAGATGACAGTTTTTCTTTTGAATTAGTTATTGCTTTTTCTCCTGTTATGAGTAGGTCCATGTATGTATTATTTCCCCCTCTCCAAATAGTTCAAAAAACCCTCCAATGCCTATCGCTAATATTTTCCAAATATTTCATCACATCAGATATCTGACTGCTCTAACCCTTCTTTAGTGGAAACTCTTTTTTGGTTTGTTGTCTTGTTTTGCTAAAAATGAATTCTCAATGTACTTCCTAATTAAGAGTGTATAGGATATACATTTCTTGAGCCACATATATGGAAAAATATATTTTTTCTTGGGTACTTGAGTTTTGATATGTCTGGTAGAAAATTTCATATTAAAATTACTTCCTTCTGAATTCCCAGGGCACTACTCCATTCTTCTCATGCTTCCAGTGTTGCTGTTGAGGTGTCTGATGTCTTTTAATTTTCGAATTTTGTATGTGATTTATTTTTCTTCTCTAAAAGCTGTTAGGACTGTTTCTTTACTCCCGGTGTTCTGCAGTCCCATTGAGATGGTGTGCCCTGTGGGTGGGGCCCTTTCTCTCTCTCCCACCTCCATTTATTGTGCCAGGCATTGGTGGCACCTTTAAATTTGGAGACGTGTGCTTTTCAGGTTTGCCGCACTTTTACATATTACATCTTTAATACATTTCACCATCTGGCTTTTCTGTTGTCCCTTGTGGGATGAGCTTTCTTAGAGAATAAATTCAAGGTTTATTATATGTGTATAGATAGCTGCAGTAGAGAGTGTGATATCTCAAAGGAGAAAAACACATGGAAAATGAAGATTTTGTGTGAAAAATCTGTGTCCCAACCCTTAGTTCAATTCTGAAATTATGACACTGCAGAGTTTAAAAGCAAAAGAATGAAATTCCAAGGCATGGAATTTCAGGGTGTGGCCATAAGTTTTCTCAGACATAGGAGAAGGTTTTCACTGTTGGTGCTTATTCCCTGGGGCTATCACTGACCTAAATCTAGAGTCAACCTTCTGATACAACCCCAGAAGAAAAGGCAGCTGCATCTTCAGCACCTTATTTAGAAGTCTCACACATGTGCCCCTTAACAGTGAAGGAGCTTTCAAGCTAGGGGTCCACATCTCCCCACCTTAAGGTTTAAACCTATCTTCTTTTGAAATATCCTGAGTATCATCAACATAAGGGACAGATTTCCTGGGAGCTCATCATATTCCATCCTCCCCTGGCAGTTCAGTTGCCCTTCAGTCAGACCAGCTCAAGACAAAACCCTGAGCAAACTAGCAGTGCCCCAGGTCTTTGCTTGATGATCCAATTCCATGGCAGGGCCCAGTTCTAAAACTATTTGTTCCAAGTTTGAAATACATGGCTACAGTATCATTTGCACTTTCTTTCTGACAAAGGGAAGGAGAGCAGGGGCCAGAAGCCAGTTGCTAATACAACAAAATTAGTTTCCCTCCGTTCCCCAAAATGGGAAAAGCCTTGGTGCTGGATGTTTGGTCCTACACAGCCAAAGGCCTCGCCCTCAGGGAGAGGGAGTCCCAGGAAGAAACTAGCTGATGTTTGCATCCCACCTCCTATTCAGTGGAAAGTTGTTATCTGACTCTTCTAATCTCTGCAGAGTCCTTCAGGTCAGCTGGGAAGCTGCATTCCAAGGGAGAGGTGTCTCTTTGAAGTTGGAGCCTATAGACGTCTTGCCCTATATGGGGCTGCAGCGCAGAGCTAAAGCTTTGCAGAATGCTCCCAATAATCAGGATTCAAGAGAGGTTTTCTAGGGCAAGATGACCCATAGCCACATTTTTCTAGTCATAAAACGAGCTGGTTGCAAGGTTGTTGCCAGCCCTCGTAAAATCTGGATGATGTCCTCCCCATTCCCAAGGTACCACCTGGATGATGTCCACTCCATTCCCAAGGCACTTCGTACATAGATAAAACATATATTTAAAAAGCCTTACCATATTTGTTTTGTTCTTTCTTTTTTGAAAAGTAAAATTTAGAGTTTTAAAAACATAGAATAGGTATTCATTAAGGAAAAAAGAATACAAATTAAGCGGAGAAAGAAAGAGATGAGGTGGGGGGCTCATATCACACAGAGAAACCATTGTTAACATTTAGAGATATTTTTCCATTTTTGTTCCTCTGCTTATTAAATTTTTTTTGTGGTAAAACATAAAATTTGCTATTTTAACCATGTTTAAGTATAAGTTTCAGTGGCATTAAGTATATTCACAATCTTGTATAACCATCACAACTATCTATTCTAGAGTTTTCATTATCTCAACTAGAAATTCTGTAACTATTAAGCAATAACTCCCTATTCCCCACTCCCTACAGCCCCTGGTAACCTCTATTCTAATTTCTGTCTCTGTTGATTTGCCTACTCGAAATAGCTCATATTAGTAGAACCATACAATATTGGCCCTTTTGTTTCTGGCTTATTTCAGTTAGCATAATATTTTCAAAGTTTATTGACAGGGTAGCATGTGTCATAACTTAATCACTTTTTCTCCTTGAATAATATTTTATTGTATATCTTTACTTTGTTCATCGGCTGGTCACCACTTGTTTCTACCTTTTGGCTCATACCTAGTGACTCATGCCACTATGAACACTGATCTTCAAGTATCTGTTTGAATTCTTGTTTTACATTCTTTTGAGTATGTACTTAGAAATGGAGTTATTGGGCCATATAGTAATTCTATGTTTAAGTTTTTAAGAAACCATCAAACTGTTTTCCACAGTAGTCATACCATTTTACATTCCCAGCTGCAATACATGGGGGTTTTGATTTCTCCATATTGTTGCCAACACTTGCTATTTTCTGATTTTTTTTTTTTTAATTTTTAGTAATAGCCATCCTAGTGTGTGTTAAGTAGTATCTCATTGTGGTTTTTATTTGCATTTCCCTAATTACTAATGATGTTGAACACCTTTTCATATGCTTATTTCCTCTGTTTCCTTTGGATAAATATCTTTTCAACTTCTTTGCCCAAATTTTTAACTTTTTTTAAACTACTTTCCTTGCAATTCAACTTTGGGTGATAATGCACCACTACCCAAATCAGGTTTGAATACCACATCTGATTTTAACACTATTCTTTTTAAAATTTTTATTTAATTTTACTTTTATTTCAATAGGCTTTTGGGGAACAGGTGGTGTTTGGTTACACAAATAATTTATTTAGTGGTGATTTCTGAGATTTTGGTGCACCTATCACCCAAGCAGTGTACACCATACCTAATTTGTAGTCTTTTATCCCTCCCCTCACCCTTTCCCTGGAGTACCCGAAGTCCAATGTATCATTCTTATGCCTTTGTGTCCTCATAGCTTAGCTCCACTTATGAGTGAGAAGGTATGATGTTTGGTTTTCCATTCCTGAGTTACTTCACTTAGAATAAGGGTCTCCAATTCCATCCAAGCTGCTGCAAATCTCATTATTTAGTTCCTTTTTATGGCTGAGTAGTATTCCATGGTATATATATTTATATAACACATTTTCTTTATCCACATACACTTGATTGATTGATGGGCATTTGGGCTGGTTCCACAGTGTTGCAATTGTGAATTGTGCTGCTATAAACATCTTTGCCCATTTAAATATTGGATTATCTCTCTTTCGTTTCTAGTCTTTTTTTTTTTTTTTTTTTTTTTTTTTTTTTTTTTTTTTTTTTTTTTTTTGAGACGGAGTCTCGCTCTGTCGCCGGGGCTGGAGCGCAGTGGCCGGATCTCAGCTCACTGCAAGCTCCGCCTCCCGGGTTTACGCCTTTCTCCTGCCTCAGCCTCCTGTGTAGCTGGGACTACAGGCGCCCGCCACCTCGCCCGGCTAGTTTTTTGTATTTTTTTAGTAGAGACGGGGTTTCACCGTGTTTGCCAGGATGGTCTCGATCTCCTGACCTCGTGATCCGCCCATCTCGGCCTCCCAAAGTGCTGGGATTACAGGCTTGAGCCACCGCGCCCGGCCCGTTTCTAGTCATTTTTATACATAGTTAAAAAAAATTCTATAGATGAGATCATACAGCATGGAATGTTTTTATTTTTCCACATAACCATTAAGATTAATCATATGTGTTTTTATCTTTCATCAGATTGAGCCCCTGAAGGTCAGTGATCAAGATTATGTCTCTGCTTCATTTTATGTATTCTCAATGTGCATCTCATATTTTAGTAAAGGGGAAATTGAAACTTTACAGTTTCATAAATGTGTAATGCTCTTTCATGCTTCTGGGTCTTTGCACATTCCCTTTGGCTGCCACTGTCTTTCCAATTTCCTTCATCTGCCTCATCTCCTTCTTACCGCCCAAATCCCAGCCTTCCCTGACTTTTAGAACAGAGTTGATAACTTGCTGTTTTGTTCTACCACTTATCATAGTGTCTTGCAATACTTTATTTACTTGTCCATCTTCCCCCCTGGGCTGTGAGGTCCTTGACTGCAGAGTGCATGCCTTACTGGTCTTTGTATTCTCAGTGCCTGCCAGGGATTCTGGAACACAGCAGATATTTAATAAATGTGTGTTGAGTGAAGGAAATGTGGAAATTTGTTTTTTAAAATACAGGATTTGTCTATACACATAAATAAGGCCCAGGGCTTTCACATGGTCCATTTTGTTTAATCTCTACAACAGCCTTGTGAAGGAGGTGGAATTGAGCCCACTTTACAGACGCAGAGGCTCAGGGAGGCTGCGACTTGCCCCAGGTCACATGCTGGTAAGTGTCGTCCTGCAACAAGTCACTTTCATTCTGGACATCACACTTTGCTGCTGACTGCAACTGCCAGGCCTGCCGATTGGCATGATTCATCCTTTAAGCCAACTGCCTGACTCCTGAACAATAAGATTTGGTAGGAATAAAGTGTTAACTCAGAAGCTCAAATGTAAAATGAAAGGTTTTGTACCAAAATGGGACAGGGTGAACTCATCTTTGGAAAAGCAAATTTCTGAAATAAGCAAATACAGAAGATTTAGCGAGAAAAAGAAAATTCAATTAAAAAAAATTTTTTTTTAAAAGACAGGGTCTTTTTCTGTTACCCAGAGTGGAGTGCAGTGGCTTGATCACAGCTCACTGCAGCCTGTACCTCCTGGGGTCTCCATGTCTTCTTAAGAGAATAAATTAATCAAGTTGTGTGTGTGTGTGTGTGTGTGTGTGTGTGTGTGTGTGTGTTTGTTTAACCTCAAGTAACTTGATGAGCTATAGATACAGTAATGACAATGCACAATATGTTCTGTATTTTCAGCATGTATAATTGATAGAATGTGCTCTTTTGAGTTTATTATTTTTAGGATAGTGTCTAAATAAAGGAAGATTTACCATTTTTACCCCATCTTTTGTGAATTTTATAGAGACAATTTTTCTTAAAGAGTAGGCCTTGTCCATTCTCTACCAACTGTGTGTTTTATGATTTTTTAAAATTTTCACGCATAAAAAATCTTTAAAACATTATCAGGTGCTGCTTTGATATCTTTAATATTTGAGATTTTATGGCCATGCTATAAGGTCATTTTGTGATTTGTTATTTCTGATATTGTTTGATTGCCCTCGTTTTACACATAGAAAATGCCTGCTAATAGCTATGTGTCTATGTGTATTGTTGGCTTTTCCTAAATTCTGGGTTTAAATAAACAGGTATACCTTTGGGTTCTTATATATCTTTTACTTTCAATTCTTGTACTTTTTTCCATTTCTAGATTGTTTGTGTAATTCTTTCTCACAGATTCCAGGTCTTTGATGAAATTCTACCTCTTGTTTTGCATTTTCTTGAACCTAATAATCATAGTTATTTTGAAGTATGTGTCTTAAAAAATCCAATATCTGCATCACTTGTGTGTCAGCTTCCATTTTCGTTTTTCTTCTTCTCTTGGTCCTAGTTCTTGGTATGCATGGTAACTTTAGATGAATGTTGGACGCTGTGCATGAAGTATTGTAGAAGCTGTGGATGATGTTAACTATTTTCCCAAATATCCTATATTCTGTCAGGCAGGAGCAAACCTCCACCATTCAATCACTCACAGCTCGTTTCAAGGTTTGTAAGTTGTTTCTTCTTCTGTTCACCTACATTTCTTGAGTGTAGGTCTCTAGTGTTAAGTCCCTGAGTGCTTAGAGGGCTTCTCCTCTTTGGTGAGCCTTGAACTCCAACTTTGATCTCACAGCTCTATAAGACTGCTAAAAACTCCACTCCTCAGTTACTTTGGCTTCTTAGCCTCTTGCTCTTCAAAACTTAAGAATTAGCGAATATCCTGAGATGAAAACTTGGTTGAAATGATGGGTTCACTTTTCTGCATTAATTTATTTCTTAGGATCTTGGCTCCCGAAGTTCTGACTGCTTTAGTAAGACCAACCCTTTTCTCCAGCCAAATGAAGTTATGGAAAGCTCTCTGGGTTTTATCTACCTTTCAGCAGCTGCCTTCTGTTCAAAACCATGTAAAAGTCAGCAAACACTTTTACAAGCATAGCAAAGTACACAATATTGACATGGCCTCAATAAATTTCTCATCTCTTCAGGATCTTGGCCTCAAGTCCCGGCAGCCTCAGAAGTCCTCCAGTAGATTTTAAAAATAATTTGACTCAGCCTATCGGGTTCTTCAGATGAATGTTCTTCTTCATCATAGGCTCAACCTGGCTAGGCCATCTCACTAGGCGACGAACTCCCAGATAAGCAACATAGCACAACTTAGTGGGAAGAATATGCCAGATAGACTTAGGTGCAAATCCTGGCTTAACCAGTTTATAGCTCTTGGACAATTATTTTGCATCTTTGATTCTTCATTTGTGTATCTGTAAAATGGGAATTATAATAGTACTTCCCTCATAGGGTGAGGATTAAATGAGGTACTTTGCTGAGAATAGTGTCTGGCAGACAGCCAGTGCCAAGTAAATGTTGTTTTCCTGTACTTTCTCTTCCTAGCACCATTCCTGTGGATAAAATATATTTGCCTCACCATGCAGTTTGAGATAAAATATTTAAATAAATCTTTAAAGAATAACTTAGAAGATTCTTTGTTCCCATAGTGGCGCTGAGAAGCCCATGGTCTGTAATTTCACTAATAATTACAAAAATGCCACAGTCTTTGTGGGGACATGGATGAAGCTGAAAACCATCATTCTCAGCAAACTAACACAGGAACAGAAAACCAAACAGCACATGTTCTCATGCATAAGTGGGAGTTGAACAATGAGAACACATGGACACAGGGAGTGGAACAACACATACCGGGGCCTGTCAGGCGGTGGGGGACAAAGGGAGGAGAGCACTAGAACAAATACCTAATGCATGTGGGGTTTAAAACCTGGATGATGGTTGATAGGTGCAGCAAACCACCATGGCACATGTATAGCTATGTAACAAACCTGCACATTCTGCACATGTATCCCAGAACTTAAAAGCTACAGTCAAATGGCAGCTGACTGGCAATATAATACTGTCTTGTCTAGGACACTTGCCAATCCCAATGCATATACAAAAGGGAGGGCAGGAATGCAATCTAGGAGACCAGCTCCTTCAGGGACTGCATCAGGGGACAACAAAACACACAACAGCCTGTAGAATACTCACATGAGAAGGATACTTCTTACAACTGAATGGTCTTGTTAGTTTGGCCTAAATGTGAAAAAGCAAACTACTATCTATACCAGGCAGACTGTTATGTTTGCTAAGCTTTGTTTGGTGGATAAATTTTTTAACCTCTTGAGTTTACTATCACGTTGTATAATATGATGTGTCATTCATGCCCCAGATGATCCTTGGTGGACCACTGATAGAGAGCCACTAGTATAGAAACTGGTGACATCATGTCTGATTAGATCCTTCAGGAAACATGGGCAGGAAAAACAGACTCCAGGTACCATCTGAGACAGTGGCTGAAAGTGACATAGCCCCTGAGGTGAAGGAAGGAAGATTCAACAAGCCCTCATTCCCAAAGTAAATACCTTGCTTCCTTTTATTTTGTTCTTTGGTTAAGGTTAAAAAAAAAAAATACATGAGCTGGACTCTAGAGTGGGGAGCCCTTCAGTCTTAGTTTTAGAAGGTGCCACAAGTTTAGTATAGAACAACTACCATCGTTGTTCATGTCAAATCCTCCTGAGGGGAAAGCTACTGTTGACCCAGTAGTGGCTTAACAGCCTCTTTTTCCTATTCCACCAGACAGCCCTGCATTTGCTAGCTGGGTTCTTCTCTGTCCTCTACATGTAGAGAAAAGCACAGTTGATGTATGTATTAACTTGCTGAGACATAGGGAGTGTAACACAGAAGGGAGGGAAGCTGTGAAGCTTCAGAGTGAAGGATGAGTTTATTCTAGAGGCAGGTGGGTGGGGATAAGTTGGGAGTTAAGAAGAAAGGCTTTGGAGAAGCTGTGGGTTGGAACGGTGGTGTGCAGATAAACCAGCTTTCTGGAAACAAAAAGCCCATTTGTAGCATTTGCCCAGTTCCATCGTGTAAGAATTCCCACTACAGCTGATTGCAAACTACCAACGTGAAGCAAACTCACTAGAAAAATTCAGTGCAATGTTAGGTAGGAGGGAAATAAAGAGAGAAAAAAAAGAGATTTAGTATTGTAAGCACTTTAATGTGCTTTGAGAAAGAGGACTGAACAATCCTGTTAATTTGGGCTCTTGAACTATGTATTTGAAATGTAATGCTTCAAACTGGTCCCCATAAGTTTCCTGGTTAATAAGAGTGACTCTCAGACAAAAAAAGAGAAAGAGGACTTAAGTAGCTGAAAACTTATTATGTGTTGGCTGTTTCACAAGCTTTATGCCATTTACGCCTCCCAAAACCCCTAGGAGGCAGGTGTGATTGGGTTTATTTTACAGATGAGGAAATGCGGATTCAGAGATTCAAATGAGGCCATAGGGTTAGGAAGTGGGAGATTTAGGAGATGGACCTGGTTTCTCTAGCTCCAAGGACCAAGGTTCTATCAGTACACTGCGCTGCACAGACCCCTGGTTCCACAGGCCCAAGGCAAAGGACATTGAGTTGTCTTAAGTTTCTTGTTTGCTGCTGCTTCTCAAAGGACCCCTGTTCCCATGTTCTTGCTTTCTCTAACTGCCTCTGCCTTTCCTGTAGTGGCTCCTTTTATTCCAAAATCCAATATATAATGCTGACTCAAGTATATTACAAACTTTCAGTGTGAGGGTTTTAGAGGGTATAAACCTTGTATACAAGGGAAGCTACAAGTTTAGGCTCAGGCTATCCAGGGAGCTTTGCCAAAGCCAGAAATCCCAAACAAGTCCCTCAGGTGCTGAGACTCACAACCTTTTTTGGAAGGCTCTTCTAGTTCTTCCCTGGGGCCCTGGATCTCTGGGTCGTGGTGGTTCTTATTAGCTTAGCTCAAGATTGCTTCCTTGGTCCCAACTGAGCTATTTGTAGCTGTCCTTTCCATCTCCAGCCAAGTAGATGCCTTGGGGGTGGAAGGCACATATCTCCATGGCCTTAGATGTCACTTGTTAAGTGGGTGAGTCAGTCCATGAATTTTGGGTAAAACACACATCTCTAGATTCAGTTATTATTCTGTCTTCTAGCTTCTTGTTCTCTGCATGGTTTCTCCCTAATTACCCTGCAATTCTCCACCTCTAGGATTTGTCTGTCCTGGGTACAGGTCGCCTCCATGCTGAGAGAATATTATACCTTTGCCAGTTAAAGGCAATCACTGAGTTGTCCAGAAACAGCCTGATAGGCTTTAATGTAAAAATGTTAGAAGTACCTGGATAAGTACTTGGTAAGCTGGAAAGTATAGGTCTATTAAAGCATGGTCTTGGCGTCACAGGTTACTTTGGTTCCATTTAACAGAGAATTTATTTTCAAATCCCATGTTCTTGATCTGGAATATGGAACTATTAATGGAACATATTTTAGAGGGTTGCTGTGAGGATTGAATGTGATAATGCATATCTAATGCTTAGCAAAATTCCTGGGCCAATAAATAGTAACCATTATGTATTTTTTTCTTAGAATGTAGCACTATACATAATACTTCACAAGATGCCTTTGGCATATGAAATAGTGACAATTTGTGCTTTGATTGACTGGTTACACATTAACTTGGAAACATCAGATTTCTGCCTCATAGGAGAATCTTGTTCCTCCTATAATCAAGAGGCTTAGACTCAGGTGGAAGGCAGTGGGAGTAGAGAACGCCTTTTATCATGGACCTAGCATTCCCAGGTTGTCTACTTTTGTGAGAGAGAGAACGTGGGGTATGGGCAAAATAGAGATTCCTTTTAGATCAAGGCAGAGCTTAAATGTGATCCCAGTAGGGTTTTGTGGGGGTACAGTACATTCTCTCTGCAGGATTCTTTTACCCAAAATCTTCCAAATTTTATACAAGTACCCTACAGCCTGCATCTGAACATTTACTTTTCCCACTAAAGGTAATGTAGGAAGCAGTTTCCATGTAAAGTGGAAAACTGTTTGTTTGTTTATTTAGAGATGGAGTCTCACTCTGTTACTTATGTTGGAGTGCAGTGGCAAGGTCTCAGCTCACTGCAACCTGTGCCTCCCAGGTTCAAGCAAATCTCTTGCCTCAGCCTCCCTGGTAGCTGGGATTACAGGCATGTGCCACCATGCTCGGCTAATTTTTGTGTTTTTAGTACAGATGGGGTTTCACCATGTTGGCCAGGCTGGTCTCGAGCTCCTAACCTCAGGTGATCCGCCCACCTCAGCCTCCCAAGGAAAATTGTTTATTACTTCTCTTGTTACTCAAACAACATTATAACAACTTTAAATACACAAGAGGTATATACTTTTCAAGTTTCCCATTCCTATGAAAAATTTTCTCCCCACTTTAAAAATATTTCCTTTCAGGTCTTGTCTATATGCATTTATTATTTTTTCCACAATTATATCCATAGTATAAATATAATTTTACAGTTTACTTTTTAAAACACTTATACCCACTTCATGAGCATTTTCAAGTCTATTATGGCTTTAAAGTCTATTTCTGTTGCCTGGGGATCATTCATTTAAGAGAATTAACTACGGTTCAATCAATGTTTTTCTAAAAGAAGGTATTCAGTCTGTTGACAATCCTACAGACGACACTACAACAAACATTTTTGAATATATATTACATATTTGTGTATGCACACCTATCTATGTACATGTTTCCTGCATGTAAATTATTTCTTTGCAAAAAATTATTGTAATTTGGATTATTAAGGGGAACATTTGTATAGAGGCCAATATTTTTGAGCATTCGCTTGTAAGGATTAATGAAATTGCAAAGGTCCTTACAATCTTGAGATAAAAAGAACTCTAGTGATACTATAAACCTAGTATATTACTCCATGAAATAAAGCTATGCTCAGCTTCCAGGAAAATTCATCAGAAACAAATAGCATTTCTTTTCAGATCATGTATCTCTTATGCCTACAGATGCTATTTGTTTATATAATTATCTTAGTTGAAATTGGCAGAGCCCTTTAACCCAGACTGTAACTATTCCTGGCAGTCAGATGTGTTGACATTGCCATCTTGGACTTGCACCTCACATGTCCCCATTCGTTCCTGGTCAGCTGTGCCCCTGCCTGTGTATTCTGGTGGCACCTTGCCTGCTTAGGAAACATGATGTCAGCATGCTAGGTCCAAGCCTGAAGCAAAGTAGGTTCTGGGAAGGCTGACTGAAAACAGAGCTGCTTTGGGATCATCTTGTGGATCTCTGGAACTATTTACTCCTTCACTTCTATGATAAAAAGGGATGCTGCTGTGTTGAAGGGAAAGGGTTAGAGGTTCTGCCAGGGGCCTTGCAGCTTGGAAACAGATGCCTTATTAAAACACAATGCAGGGCTGGGCACGGTGGCTCATGCCTGTAATCCCAGCACTTTGGGAGGCCAAGGCAGGCGGATCACCTAAGGTCAGGAGTTTGAGATCAGCCTGGCCAACATGGTGAAACCCCGACTCCACTAAAAATATAAAAATTAGCCAGGCATGATGATGGGAGCCTGTAATCCCAGCTACTAGGGAGGCTGAGGCAGGAGAATCACTTGAAAGCCAGGAGGTGGAGATTGCAGTGGGCTGAGATCATGCCATTGTACTCCAACCTGGGTGACAAGAGTAAAACTATGTCTCAAAACAAAACAAAAAAACCCACACACATGTGCACACCCATTCTACTTCAGCTGCCTTTAAAAAAAGAAGCATATGTAGTTGTTAAAGTTATTAGAAAATGAAAGGATTAGCAGCCTCCTTGCGGAACACAATGGTTTCACTCCAAGTTGGCTTTACTGTAGGCACTGGAGATGCAAATGAATACTGTGAGCTAGAGAGTTGGAGATATTTGAGTTACATCAGAATTGCAGAGATTAAAAACTGTTAGTGGCTATGAAGAACTTTTCTGCCTTTCAGAAGCCCTGAGTTTCTTCAGCTAAGTACTCAGAAAACAAAGCAGTCTTTAATGTTAGCTTGAAATTGTAGAATTTCCTTCCATTATGGTACTTATAGTACACTTGGCATATGCAGAGTTGGTGCTTCTTTGAAACATGTACAACTCTTGCAGACTCCTGTCCGCTCATCACCTTACTATTCTTCCCAGCTTTCTGCATCCCAGGAACCTGCAGGCTTTTAGGTGAAAACGGGAGCACATCTGACAGTGATATGATACCACATCAACAGTGTTTCTCATCACATAGTCTGCCGCTGATTTCCTTCCCATCATAGTGAGTAATAGATGACTCAGTCGGGATGTCAGAAAGGTGTTGCACATTTGCTTACTTATAAAAGGCATGTTGAAATATGATATTTTTATATGCTTAACATATTTGTGCAAATACCAGAAAATACAAACTTAAAGCTATAATCTGATTGTCAGGCTAATTCCATGATTAGGTAGTTTAAGGGATGCCATGATAAGAATAATTAAAACAATTAAAAAAAAAAAACCCCACAAAGTCTGAAGCTACATTCAAGGAAAAGAAAAGACTTTGCTCATGATCCTCCATGGTTCTGTTAGTTTCCTGACGTGGTCAACTGATCTCTACACCCAACAAGCCAAACACAGGCACCACACACCCATGGTCACACAGAATGTGCCCGGCACTGCACCAGGTGTGAGGACATAGCTGAGTGGGACCCAGTCCACAGCATCTGGTCTGCCTCCAATGGTGCCTTCTTACAATGTTCTGCAAAGTGCATTATTTCCCAAGAATTACAGGGTCAGTTCACTTGAAGAGTCTGGGCATGAAAAGAAAGAAGAGACATGGTTGCTATGTTACTTTACTAGACTTCTTTCCAGTCACCACAAAACTCGGATGAATGCCATTGTCTATTTCTTTCTCCAGTTGAAATTGAGCTTTATACATGTCATAGCTTCCAGATGAATTAAATCTTCAAAGGAACATGCGGTTCCACAGAAGTATGCATGGCCTATCATGTAGTTCTTAATGCCATTTTTCTTATCCTCTCTGTTACTCATTTTCCATTTTGGACCAAAACAAAAGCGCTAATAAATATGCAACACTCAGTGGCATCAGAGATACATTTTAGTATTATAAAATTAATAGGGCCTTGTCACAATTTTTTATAGGACCTTCACATGAAGTGTTATGCTTCAAAATTAAATGAATCTCTTATATTCTGCAAGGCAGGGGCAAGCACAGAGGGTAAGAACTCTGGGACAGTGACAGAGGCACTGGTCTATCTCCAGCTGATTCTGTGTTTCTATGGTGAATGACCTTAGAATGGGATGGGTCCTAGACTGAGTCAGTATACCTATCCATAAAATGAGATAAACGTATTTTTCACTCACCTAGATACATTGTTGTTATGAAGGTAAATTTGATTTTATTGATGCTTTTACTACTTGGCAAAGAATTGCTTTATATACCATGGACTTAATGTTTTAGCATCCCCCCTTTCTAAGATTCTGTTTTGAAAATGATAAGGCAAATACCAACCACTAGAAACCTCTAATATATGATGTTACACGAAGCACTGCCATTTGTTTTCTTTTTCTAGGCCAAATAAAACTAGAAAGCAAACCACAACAGTTCACTCATGCTGCAAACTTTTGGATTGCAGCCTAGATTAAAAACAATAACAACAAACAAAAAGGGTACAGTTTCCCCAGCTACAGAAATTTGTTTTATGGACTCCAATAAATTCTTGGCAAATAAATAGAAACAATCTGCAGCCTTTGTCTGGCAGAGGCCGAAGGTTATCCATTTACAGGGATGTTAAGACAGTTTTCCTCAAAAGAGATGGGTGCTGAGGTTTGAAAGGATTCTGGCTGGCAGTAGGAAAAAGCATGTAAGCCCACTGATGCTGGTGGCTCAGTGGGGTTTCTCTTTCAGTGTCTGCTAATCCCTCTGTTTTCATAAGCAAGGGGGAACCAATGGCAATGGCTCCAGTTGCACTCCAGAGGTACAGGCTGTCAGGCATGCACGTCTGCAGCTGAAAGCACAGGGTTGGTGAGAAGCAATGGTTGGTGACACTGAAGATTTCTCTTTATTTCCAGGCATTACCAGAGAGGTTTATGAACCAGGCTGTTGAAATGCTTCAGTCAGTTGCTCTTCATGGATGTTTTCTTTTTTTCTTTTCCATTAAAAAAGAGGAGAAAAGAAATACTTTCACTTATTAAAATTCAAAGATAAATGCTGACGGGAACTTTATTTTTTTGTATTTTCTTCTTTTTTAATTGAAGGGCTTTCCATGGTTGACCTGGTATAAACTTATAGCCCAGGCTACCAGTCCCGAAGTAAATCTACATACATATTTTATTGGAAGTCACCTTTAAAATTGCTGAAATGGCGCTGTTTACCATGCCAAGGAATGCTGCTAAGGGAAAGAGAGGAGGAGTACTGAAGCGAGATGATGTGATTTATTTGGCCAATCAGAGAGAAAAACAGCCTAGGCCATGTGGCTTCTGGGGTGCAATCAATAGCCTACCAGGAGCAGGCTCCCACACTCCTATCCCAAGCAGGACTCATGAAACAAGGGTTTCAGGTCAAGGACTGATGGCCAGCACTCAGAGGGTTGGAAGACTTGCTGCCAGGGCCACAGTTTCCCCAAATCTATATGGAAAACAATGTTTCTGTTCCAGTGCCAACAAATAAGCAAGAACCGTGCACTGATAGTCTTAAGTTTTTTTTTGTTTGTTTTGCATCTAAGAAGATGAAAAGTTGGTAGAACTACTTCAAGAAAACAAAAGAGCAAGACAAATGCCGCATACTTAATAGTCTCTTCATCATAGTTGAGCACTTTGCACAAATTTTCTTAGATTTTCAGGGTTTCCAAGGAGCTTAATCACCCAGATCAGTTTCATAAACATACATGTGTACATACATATGTTTTCTAAGCAGTTCAGCATATGAAATAGACTCATTTCTTATCTGTGTGCTCATGGTTGTTCATGCCTACGAAGGCTTTTAAATGAATAGTTTTGTAACTAAGCCAAAAATACCTACCCCGCTTCTTTAAGGCCTTTCTGTAGAATTAGAAGTTAGAATTTGATATCATGGAACTGAAGGGTAAAAATTAAAAAACCTGGGAAATAATATTTTCCTTCTCCATATAGAGCATCTCCAGTGCTTTGAGATCAGGTAGGCCTCTGTTGGTCAAGTCACTTAACCACTCTGAGTCTGTTTCCCCATATTTAAGGTGGAAAGTACAGCACACCTACACAGGGTCATTTTGAAGATATAATAAGATAGGATGCATAATGCAGATGCTCAGCCCAGGGAAATGTCTTTTCATTCTGAGTTCACAACTTCCTTGTGATACGTTGGAGCAAAACACTAAATTACTTTTTTTTTTTTTCTGTTCTGCTTTTCACATGCCCAAATTACAAGTTCTTTTCTCCCTGTTCACATCCTGGATTATAATAAAGGTAAGGGGAAGGGTGAACTCTTGAAGTCACAAATGGGTATGTAGGGATGAAGGTCAGGTTTCCCCTCTGCCCACTAAATGTTCATTGAAATGAACTGAAAGTAGACAGATCAATGGGAAGAAAATGCATAGAAAATTTATTAATGTTCATAAGTACAGCAGCTGTATAAAACATGAGGGTCAAAGAAAGGCCTGATGGTTGAAGCTTATATACCCTCTTCCTAGGGGCTAGTAAATGGTTTTCAGGAGAAATGAGTGAGCCTAAAGAAGAATCACCAGGGACAAAGTTCTTCTGAGCTCTGGGGAAGATGGTGGGAAGGTCAGGGCTGGAACTTGACTGTGAACAAAGATTGTCTTATTGTGCAGATAAAATCTCCCAGGTAGTCTGTCAGAACTGCCCACAAAAGAACAGATGAAAAGTCTATCTGAGTATGATGAAGACTGTAAGTTTCTTCCCTTCTCTGGTGGTCAATCTTTCCTGGTTATTTAATGAGATTGTTAGGGAGGGAGTTTTAAGGCCATTGCATTTCTCCTAGAAAAACCTTGCTTAATCAGATAAGGAAAGTTCAGAAAAAGTCCCTTCTGGTTGCTTGCAGAAAGAAAGGGGATCAGAGAGACAGGGAGGCAGGGAAAGATCAGAAAAAGACCTTAGTTCTAAGGCTTACTTCTGAGGTCTTTAAATTCAAAACATTCAACATGCCAAAGCACCATACTTTGGGGTCTCTTTCTTTGTACCTCAACAGGTAGTTGTTAATGTTGCTTACCAGATATCTCCAGCTCTGTTTTCAGAGCACAGGAAAGAATTGCACTTTTTAGACCCTAGTGGTTGGATGGGACCACACGATATTTAATTGTTGGTACAAGAACCCAAAAGCCCCAATGCTCTTACCATGTCTAGTAGAACTTTCTGTAATGATGGAAATATTCCCCATCTATATTTTCCAGTAGAGTACCCATTGGCTACATGTGGCATTGAGCACTTGCAATGTGGCTAGGATAACTGAAAAATTAAATGTTTAATTTTATTGAATTATAATTAAAATGTAAGTGGTTACATGTGGCTAGGGACCACACATATTGGACAGTGCAGATCTAGATGGTGACTGTCCCATTAGCCTGAATCCAGGAGTGAGGACAATGATGAGGTAAGGGAGAGCCCCAACCAACCTGCGAGGGACATGTGGCAGGCATGAGAAACAAGCTTGTGTTGCTCTAATCTATTAAGGTTTTGGGGTATTTGTGACCACAGCATAGCCTAGCCTAGCCTTTCTGATATACTGTCTGAAGGAAGATATTATTACATTGACAGGAGTCTTATATCAACCAATAAGAAATGATTTCTCTTCTATGTGGCACTGTGTCTAGTCCTGGAGGTCCTGAAAGAAATCACCCATGTTACCAGCCCTCATATGGTTGATCATTTCCTTGGTAATTTCTGATATGGTTATGCTCTCAGAAGAAGGAATAGGTCCTCTCTTCTTTCCCAGTTGGATACAAGGGAAAGCCTCAGAATGCCATCTTGTGGCCGGGCGTGGTGGCTCACGCCTGTAATCCCAGCACTTTGGGAGGCTGAGATGGGCAGATCACTTGAGTTCAGGAGTTCAAGACCAGCCTGGCCAACATGGTGAGGCCCCGTGTCTACTAGAAATACAGAAAAAAATTAGCTGGGCGTGGTGGCATGTGCCTGTAATCCCAGCCACTCAGGAGGCTGAGGCAAAAAAAAAAAAAAAAAAAAAATTCCTATCTTGCCCCAGAGCTTGCAAGCCCCAAACTCTACTCATAGTATTCCAGGTCAGCTCTCAGGAAAGGCAGAATGTGCACTTGGCTCTCTGAGAGGACTTGTGCCCCACATTCCCATCACTGAGACAGGGAAAAGAGAAGCAACTCTAGTGGGGGATGGGGTGCAGGCCTGAGAGAGACTCTCCGGAGCCATAGGGCAACTGTACAGGGCACAGAGAACGCTACATCCTAGTAGAATTAGGCACTGCCGATCATCAAGCGGCTTCTCTGGATAGACAAATATATTTTGATTCTCCAGCATGTGTACATTGAAAGCATTCATTTTGACATAGTTCTCTGTTCTTTAAAAAAAAAATTTTTGTTATCACATTTTCTTTCTTTGTAAATAGTACTGTCATTCACCCAAATCAGAAATCTGGGAGTCATTCTAGACTCATCGTTTCTGCATCTCCCATGTTCCATTCGGTTCTGTCAGGTGAACCTTATTCTTCTTCACCTCCACAGCATCTGCCAAGGCCATGACATGCTGCATGTGCTGACCAGTTTGTACCCACACAAAGGCGCCTGGCTGAGGCAGGTGAGGCTCATCTTCATCCAAGTCAATGGGACTTCTCAGCCCGAGGTGATAAGGTGTCTTTTTCTAAATCCCATGAAGGTGCCAGGTAGGCCAACTGTAGCTCTGTCAATTGCCTTAGTATACGCTCAACGTCTTTCACTGTAACAAAATAATCTCCTAATTAGCCACCTTGCTCTGTCTTTTCCTCTACTGTTCAAGCTACAACCAGAGTGATAATTCATAAACACAAATCTGATATGACCACTCTCCACTCTCTTGCTTAAAATCCCAAATGGCTTCCCACTCCTGTCAGAAAGTACAAACTCGTTTAAGTGTGGCCTCCAGGGCCTCGTTACCTGTCCAGCTCTTCCCTCTTCCTCACAACACTGAACATGATCTGAATGCCTTGTAGAACCCTGAATGGGACCTGTGGTTTTGGGTCTGTAGATATTTGTCCCTCTGTACGTTCTTCCTGGAATGCCCCTACCTCTACCCCGTTCTCAGGCTGGCTGCCTTGGAAACTTTTCTTTTGAGAGTTAACCAAGCATTGTACATTTTGAGGAAATTTTCCTGACCGCCACCAAGGAGAATTTATGCTTTCTCTTTCACATCCTCACTGAACCCACTATCACGGCACCTGTGCATTTTTAATTCTCACGTTTGTCTTCCTGTCTGAATCTCCTGGCTGTCCTGTGCCCTCCTTGAGGACAGTCTGTCATGCCTTATTTCATTCCGTGTCCCTTGCATGCACCTAGCGCAATGCCTGGCCGATAGCAGGCTCTTCTTAAATATCCATTAAATAAATGAACAAAAGTCAGTTCCATTTTATTTTTCGGGATCAGGTGCATAGTTTGCCAGTGAAAGTAAACAGAAATCGAAGTTATTTTAAATTTAAGCTTCCTTCTCACCTTTTCATTTAAACACCGTGGTTTAAACTATGCAGTTGCCTTTCTGAACATGGTCACTTTCACGGTCTTACCAGAATTGAGAAGGGTTGAGATAGGAGGAGTTGGGGATTAAGAAAACATAACTGAGTATGCTGGTATTATTCCATCACTCCTTCACTTGATCTTCCCCAAATGCAAATGGAAAAAAACCAACACCTTGGTTAGGTTTAAAAAGATAAGGCAGCTGTGACCCACACATGGGGTGAACAAAATAAGACAAGGACATTAACCTAGAATTCTTACAGTACCCTGAATTCTAAATGGCTATTAAATTGTAGTCAAAAAAGAAAGAGAAACTTTAAGATGGGAAAATAAAATCCATATTAGAAAGGACACAGTATAATTTTGCCAAAGAAATTATGGTCTTTAGATTTATAGTTGCAAAGGAGTTGCCTTCCACATTAAAGGGAAAATGTATATCTAAAGTTCTCAATTGGTTACTGTAGAAAATTAATTTAAATTCTGTATGCAATCATTTTCTTTCCAAAACCTACACTATTCTGGGGAGGCTAAACTCCATAGGCTTTGGAACCATACTACTTGTATTCAAATCCTAGATCTGACATTTCCTAGCTGACTTTAAGCAAGTTATAGGATCTCTCTGAACTCGATTCCTCATCTGTAAAGTGTAGATAATAATGGCACCTACCCCATAAGGTTTTAGTACAGGTTAAATACATATGCGTTTAGAACAGCGAGTGCTTCAGTGAATGTTAATATACATTATTATTGTTATTAATTTAAGGCTGTAATAATTTATATATGCCAAGGAACACAACCTCGATGATCTGAGACAAATGATTCTGAATGAAACCCAAGTTTTTGTTGGAATGCTTTGTTTTATATAATAAAATATATACATAGATAAATGAGCAAAAATGGCCACATTTGCATGTTAAAGGTCTTTTTGAGGACCTGTAGTTCCTCCAGCCTGGGAATGGGAGGACTAGCCAGTAGCTATCTGAACCAAGATCACAATCCTTTTGTAGGAGATCTTGTTGGCTTCTCTAGCCAGATGGTTTGCTGCACAACAGTGGCTTTTGAATGAGTGCCCTGCATATTCTGCTACAGGCTGTCAGGATGCATCTTAAGTTCAAGCTGTAGGTCATACAATCACCTTAACAGGAAATTGTAATTAGTGAAAATGCCTTCAAACAGGAATATTTTAAATAATGTTTAAAGTTTTAGTGAAATCAGATACACATAGCAAAATTAGAGGAAACAAATTTTGACAAAATAAATTCATAAACCTATTGATTATTTACTTGACTCAATTTTACATTGGTTGATTGTTTTTAAATTGCCATAATGTGCTTTATTATCTTATGATTGCTCTGAATGAAGTATCTACTTCAATATTTAAATTTTCTGTCTGGCCAGTAGCATAAGACATAAAAAAATCAGATTTTGAGGACTTAACCTCAGATTCCGTTATTCATATAGATTCAAGTGTGTCCCTCATATTCTATCTTGCAGAATTTCAGAAATGAAAAATGAAGATTTTTGTCTCAGTTTATACAGTAAATCAATTTTTTGTTATTTATCAAAGTGACAAAGTGTTTTCATTGCTTTAACTCTGTCATTTATATAAGTAATTGTCTAACTCTTCATATTATGTGACCAAAAACAACATTTTGCCTGGGTTTATTTCTGACTGACGTTCATGATCTGTTTCCATTTATAATGACTTGGAAGTTAGTTTTAAAAATTGTAAAAGAATTTAATACTTAATTTTTTTTTTTTTTGAGACGGATCTTGCTCTGTCCCCCAGGCTGGAGTGCAGTGGTGCGATCTCGGCTCACTGAAAGCTCCGCCTCCCGGGTTCACGCCATTCTCCTGCCTCAGCCTCCCGAGTAACCGGGACTACAGGCGCCCCCCACCTCGCTCGGCTAATTTTTTTGTATTTTTAGTAGAGATGGGGTTTCACCATGTTAGCCAGGATGGTCTCGATCTCCTGACCTCGTGATCCGCCCGTCTCGGCCTCCCAAAGTGCTGGGATTACAGGCGTGAGCCACCGCGCCCGGCCGATACTTATCTACTTCATCATATAATTATAGAAACAAAATAAACTATATCTGGCTAAACATGTGATTAAATAACAGAAAAATAATCTATCTCAACATCATCTGAAAGAGATGAAAACTCCAGTCCAAGGAAGAGATTTTCCTGGCTAAGGAAGTAATTTTTAGACTTTCAGATATCTGAAGTCATTGGTAAAGGATTTTTAGTGTCGAGACAGTCTCGCTCTTGTCACCCAGGCTGGAGTGCAATGGCGCCATCTTGGCTCACTGCAACCTCCACCGCCCGGGTTCAAGCAATTCTCCTGCCTCAGCCTCCTGAGTAGCTGGGATTACAGGTGCCTGCCACCACACCCGGCTAATTTTTGTACTTTTAGTAGAGATGGGGTTTTGCCATGTTAGTCATGCTGGTCTCCAACTCCTGACCTCAGGTAATCTGCCCACCTCGGCCTCCCAAAGTGCTGAGATTACAGGAGTGAGCCACCGCGCATGTCCGGACATTCTTAGTATAAACATTTCAGTCAGAATTATGCCAACGTTGAATAATTTGGTTCAACAAAGTATTTTTTGGAGTGAAAAACCTCTAGGCCAATTTAATTTCCTGATTAATTTTCTATAGAGTGCGTTTAATGGTTTTTAATATTTTTCCCTTACCATTTTTATTTTACTAAAATTATTTTCACCAGGATCAATTCTTTTCATTTAAATTTTATGTCAGTATTCATTTTTGTCATTGATAAGTTATCTTAAACAATGATTATGGCTTTGATCATAATGAGTTTTTCTCTTATGGCCATTATTTCTACAAAGCACAGTTTTTATGAGTCAGTTTTTTCCTAACTAAATTTTCTCAAGAATATTTTATATTTTCACTAATTTTTAGTTAATAAGTTTTATTTGGTACAGTTTTAATGCTTGTAAAGTTTTGATTTTAACAGCAATATTAATCATTCTTACCTGGAATAATTAATAATGAATTTTATAAATAATTTATAATTTCCACTTATGAGAAAAATTACATGGAATTTTATAAGAGAGAGGGAGATTGAGAAATACACAGAGGGTCAAGGAGAAAGACACTGAGGAGAGGAGTAGAGTGGAGTGAATGACAGTGAAACCCAGCAATACTGGTGGGGTCAGAAGCAGAGGGTCTTCTAGTGTATTTGATTGGCATCTTCTTCAGTTCACTGCAGTTCACTGTTGGGGTCAATTTACTCATATGTAAAAAACTAGAGTGAGTTTGCCGATGCTATTTTGCAAAATACTGGCAGAGCTCTTTTTTTTTTTTTTTTAACTTTAAGTTCTGGGATACATGTGCAGGACGTGCAGGTTTGTTACATGGGTATATATGTGCCATGGTGGTTTGCTGCACCCATCAACCCGTCATCTAGATTTTAAGCCCCACATAAATTAGGTGTTTGTCCTGATGTTCTCCCTCCCCTTGCCCCCCACCCCCAACAGTCCCTGGTGTGTGATGTTGCCCTCTCTGTGACCATGTGTTCTCAGTGTTCAACTCCCACTTATGAGTGAGAACAGACAGTGTTTGGTCTTCTGTTCCTGTGTTAGTCTGCTGAGAATGATGGTTTCCAGCTTCATTCATGTCCCTACAAAGGACATGACTTCATTGTTTTTTGTGGCTGCATAGTATTCCAAGAGCTCATATTTTCAATCAGCTGTACCGTTGAGTGTGTCCTACAACTTCTCAGCTATCTCATCTCTGACATTCCTTAGAACGAGAATTGTAAGCCTGGTTCCCTGGACTTGACTGCTAAAGGAGTTGAGTTAATTTTCTAGAAGTTCATGAAATTATCTACACAGAGTTTGTAATAGGAAGAAGCGTTTTTCTTCTGAATTATATTTCTGCCCTGCCTGTATTGGCTTTATACCACAGAGCCCATGGCCAAGTTGCCTAACTGCTTGAGCCTATTTCTTCTTCTGTATCTGGAGATAATACTTCTTACTTTGCCTGCTTCTTAGAGTTATTAAGAGGGTAAAATGTCATAGTAAATATGGAATTATTTTTAAATCTGTGAACTGCTAGATAAAAATAAGATTATCATGTGTGAAGGTTGAGTTTTGAAACACAAATACACCTGTCATGGAAGGTTAATCTGATTTTCAAACTCTTCCTCTGGATGTTTCATTGAGATTTTCACTGAAAAATAACCAGAATTTTATGTCTCAATGTTACAGCACAATTAAACCATCTTCCATGCAAGCTCTGAAGAGCAATAGAGATTTTTTAATGCCATTCTATACCAGATCTCTGGTTCAAGCAAAAGATGATTTCACGCTAATGATAGCAGGGAGCAATATAACCAGTTTTCTAGCTTTACAAGAATGTTGTCAATAGATTTTGTTTCAAACTCCAAAGGGTAGGTGTTTGATGTGGAAAAGGAAACAGATACCCTAATGAAAACAGAGGGAGATAGGAAGTCTTTGGAGACTTCCACTGCAAGGGTCTTTGAACCACATTTGGCATTCAAAGTGAGAAAACAAACTGAGCTTTGAAAAGAACAAGACAAATATAATACTGAATCCAACTTGGGAAAAAACAAAGAGGTCAGAACATCACCCCCTGCTCCCCCTCCCCCACAAAATCTTGGATTCATGCCTGGAAAATGAATAGGTGAATAGGTAGGTAACTCCTTATTTTCCAGGGCTGTCAGTCCTCAGTTCCTATCAGTTCCACCTCTGAAATGTATTTTATAATGTTTGCTGCTATTTACCACTGACTCCACCTCCATCCCATGTCATCTGTCATCTAGGGGGAAGTTGGGTGCAGAGGAGAGAACACTAGCTTTAGAGACAGATAAACTTAGATTTGAATTCCAACTTTGCCACTCAACCAGATGTGAGACCCTGGGCAGGCCTATCAAACCTGTCTGAGCATGGGATTCCTCATCTGTAAAATGGGAATAATATAATCTTTACAAGTTATGAGGATTAAATGAGACAATGCTTAGCAAAATGTCCAGTATAATATGTGGCATAGGGCAGGCAGTCCCTCGTAGCATAGGTCCTTCCACTCCTGTCTCTCCATTTCATTGTTTCCCATCAATTCTTGCTTTCCATAATGCATGTCTGATTAGGTCATTTCCCTCTCTGCTTGCTGTGGTTTTCCATCATTTAGCAAATAAATTATAAATTCCAGAATGTAGTCATATCAGTGCTGTAACAAAAGTACCTAAAATACAGTTACTTAAATAGGACAGATGTTTATCTCTCACATAACATTCAGAGGCTAGTCGTCCAGGGCTTGTAAGGCAACTCTGCTATCTCTAGGTTTTAAGTGGCTGCTTCTGTTGGTTCCATCTCCCAGCTAGTGGGAAGGGACAGGGCCGGAGGAACTCATGCCAGGCTTTTTAGGGGACACACTCTGAAAGTGGCACTTATCACTTACAATCTTTTTGGCTGAACCTTAGTCACGAGGCCACATCAAGCTGCCAGGAAGGCCAATGGGAAATATTTCAGCTAAGTGGCCATACACTCAGCTAAAACATGGTAGTTATTTCATTAAAGAAAAGGACCCTGGATATTTACAAACAACTAATAGCCTCTGCCATTAGCTGAGACATAAAGTGACAGAGCATTTTTCTAACTTTATTTCATTTTTCTTCCCTTCTACATACCTCATGGCTTATGAACACTGGACTACTCACCACTTCAAACATACAACCTGCTTGCTCACTCCAGTTCCTTTGCACATGTGGGCTTCCCCCTACCCACCTACTGGGTTCCTCCTTATTGCTAAAGGATCAACTAGAATAGCTCTTCCTTTGTGGAATCTTTGTTGATGCCCTACCTCCACTGGAAAATTTAGCCACTGCACTTGTCTTCTCTTGAAATTTCAATATAACTTGATTGGAGAACTTTGTTTATGGATCCATCTTGTCTCTAGGTTGGAAGCTCCTCAAGAGTAGGGGTTATATTTTATTCTTATTTTGAATCCCTAGAAATTAGTATTTGCTTGGTTTATAGTTATCTAGGTATGATGAATGGATGGAGTTTAAATAAAAGTAGAAAAATCAAGCCAGTGATTCCACATTAATTGCTACAAAAGTGATGGCTGACCACTTGTAAACTGAGAGAGTGCATGGAAGCAGAAGTAACAAGGAGACTTAATTGGAGTGGTTCATTGACTTGTTTAGGATACCAGCTATCTTTTGCTCACAGAGCCTTAACCAAATACTTATTCTGTTCGTTTTAAGATGGGGACTAAGGCCCAGAAAGGCAAGAAATTTATCTGTGGTCATTCAGGTCCTAAAAGCAGATTTAGACTCTTGCTGAGGTCTCCAAACTTTCTTTGTAGAGCTACTTCCATTATATCCCACTGCTCTAAAAAGAATTTTATGTGCGATTGCAAATATTGAAGTACTTAACTGGCTGACTGATGTTGGATGGATTTATTTTACAGCATTTTGAAAAATCTCTGTTAAGTTAGACTGTAAAACTCGACAACAGTCTGACACATTATTGCCTGAAAGAGTAAAAGGGAACAGACAGTCAGAGTGTTGTTTGCAGCAAAACAGTAACTGTCCTAGTCCAAAATTGCAATAGTTTGTGGCCTAGTAAAGAATGAAATATGTCACTTTTTTTTTACTCATGACAATTTCCATGTATACATTTTGAGAATAATTTCTGAGAATATACATTTTAAATGATGTGCTTATAAAATGTGGAGTATCAGTATTGGAGACAGCATGAAACTCTCAATCTGTGAATTGAGATTTTACTTCAATTCCATAAAGGTAGCAAGTTGAATCACTGAGGTCTCCTTGACCAATAGCAGATAGTCATCATGGCTTTCTGGAATTTAGTGTTTAATTCAGATGTCCATAACGATCACATTGTCTTGCTGAGCTTTAAATAACATTGCCTTGAGCCCACCTCTGACTTTCTGAGGGCAGCCCAATGGCTCCCCCAAGAGTCCTGTGAATTCCTGCAGCTCATGTTCTCTTGGTTCCTCACAGCTCTCAGGGTCCACTGCCTCTGGATTCTCAATCATGCTAGGGGCTGTCCTCCCACACTGCTGACTTCCCCTGCTTCGTGCTAAGCCACAAGTGGCACTCAGCTTTTTTTCCTTCCCTCAGACTGTCCATATGAGGCATTTATATGTATGTCAAACTTGACTGAAGTTTGAGTCTATGGAGAAAGCATTACGTTATAGAACACAAAACCACTTGACATCAGATATCCCTTGTTCTTCACAGCTCTGTCCCAGCTACCTTGCAGGGGGCTCCTGTTCTCCTCAAGCTCCGGCTGCACGTCATGTTGCTCAGTCCTCCTACACTCAGGTTTCCTACCTCTTTCTTCCTGTTTTCTGACTCTTGACAACTTCTGGAAACTCAGTTTCATTCATATTTTTGTGCTGCTTGGTTTTACAGCCATTCTCTGTGGCCCTGGTTCTCCCTTGGATACTTTCTTAGAGAAAGAAAGGGCTTCCTCATTTTACCGGCAAGAACAACTGACAGAGGCTTAGACAGTTGAATGTCTTCTTTATACCTCCCTTATCAATCTGTTATAATTTTCGAATTTAGGTTTCTACTGATATAAATATGCTACCTACCTCTTTCCTCAACAGAAGTAGCTAAAATCAGGTGCAGTTTTAAGCAAAAAAAATCTGCCAGATTGTTATATATCATTTAAGAACAAAATTAAGAAGATAAAGTGTATAAACAATTATTGGAACTGAATGACTAATGGTAGTAAATCCCAAACTTATTCAGGACAAGAAAGTTTTAGAGAGCAAAGTGTATGTATATATAGAATTTAATTCATACATCAGCACTGAACTCTTCAATAGGAAAATGGCACTAGAAAGAAAATGGTAGTAAAAGAAGGATGGGCATATGAAAACGTTCTCAAGACTGTTCTTTTGCAGTTTAGCCCATGAAAAGGGTTTTAAGTTTCTAAGAACTGAAGTGTTCAAAAGTAGAATGACCACCTATTATAATTCTGAAATTTGTTTTGTGTGAGTCTTCTCCATTCCGCTCCTTCCTCCTGTCACCAGATCCATTCTTCACTTTGCTTTAGGCCCAGGAGGTTAAGTGCTTGTGGATCACATTATCTGGGCTCTCATCTCCTGGCTTCCAGTTGAATTCAGCCAATGGAAGGTCCAGCAGGAATCTGGAGGACAGGAGAAGTCAAGATATACCTCTTCTGCTCCTTCCCTACCCTGGGTAGTGTTTTCTGCAGCTAACTGTATTATCGCATGATTACATTGTTTACCTGGTGGTTTCAACTCTTCTGGCTAGCCTGCTTCCTCCTCGAGTCCCTCAGGCCTGGGTGGTAACAGCTTCCTGCCCATGTTTGACATGGGTGTCCTGCCATCCTTCTTGTTCCCTGAACTCTGCCTATACCTCTTAAGTAGCCCCTTCACTGAAATTTCTCAAACTATCTTAGTTGGAATCTGTTTCTTCTTAAAGCTGTTAGTAGATATTCTGAATAAATGTTTGTGGTGGTAAAGATATTTTCTGATGCAGTAAGATCATGGTTTCCAAATGCTGTCTACGGACTGGTTGGAGATAACCCTGACAAAGATGTCACTGGTCCAGTATGAAATGAAACTTTAAAAAGAAGGGCAGTATAGATTTTGAACTAGTACTGTATTTTTTTTTTCATTATACATCTCCTTCCTACTTCTTTGAGGTTAAAATGATCCTTCCTTTATGATACAAATGTATACTTAAAAAATGTTCTTGCTTGGCAAAGTAGAAAGCTACCAGTGAGCACTGGGAATTTATTTGAAAATGTACTAGTCCGTAAAATCTGAGCATTGAGGGACCACTGGACTCTGTTTATGAATCAATTCCCTCAGAAAGACATTTACAGAGAATGCCAATTCTGCAGTATTTTATGAACAGAACTACCTGGGGGAGATTCATGTAAGAACACTCTGCCCTAGATGTCACAGTTCGAGTGCTTTCTGCTATGTGAGGCAGCTGTATTGTAGATTTAAGATTTCCACTGCAGAGTCCTCTGAGGTAGTTCTTGTATCTGAGTTTCTCACAAGCCTGTGGTAGGGACGTGGGGTGGAATTACTCTTATTTTTCCACAGGAGAGTGAGTCTCTAATACCTTAGGAAGTAGAGTACTCTAGTTTGTCCCCACTGGGATCCTGTAGCTACCCACTCACCCAAGATAATTTCTTTATATGATCAGAGTTGACAAGAATTGTTGTCCTCAATTAAAGGACTCTAATTAATTATTTAAATAAGCCTTAACTTTGATTCATCAGTTTGATTATCTGTACTATCTCAAACTTTAACATAGTTGTTTTTTTCTACCCATTTGATTGCATTTTTAGGTCAGCTGTCATTTCATTTACTGACAGGTCAAGATTTTGTGTGTGTTCTCAAGTGCAGACTGTTTTGTAGACCTACCACTGCCATTAACTATCTGGGTGACCTTGCCTAAGTCTCTTAACCCCTCAGATACTCAGTTTCCTAACGTAGAAGTTGATGGGATTGGTCAGGAAGATCTCTACATTTCTTTCCAATTCTAAAAGTCGACGATCTAAGCCTCAATTATTTCCCAGCACTGAGTTCACTCAGGAGTTCAAAACCAGTTCAAACCCATAAATTAATTACTGGGATTTTAATTAAGTTTTGCCGGTATTATAATGCATGTCTGTGCATGTGGCACTGTGAAATTTAATTTGGCAAATTAGTAACATATATGATTAACATTCTTGTCAAAATATATGCTCCCTGAAGCCCTACATTTATTGTTTCCTAGCCCACTCTCCTTCTAATACTTCACCCTTTTAAATCTTGTCTCTGATTATGAACTACAGGTTTCAGCCTCATCTAAATTTCAAGTCTACTAACTTGGGCTTTCCTGCTTGTCATTTTGGATCGGCCCTGTAGGTGCATGTTTTGTTCATCTCATGTCCCTTGATTGTTTTTCTCTGGTGGAAGAAAAGTAATATTTCAAATTAAATCAGTAGCTCTCTTAGCAAATGTCATTGAAAATTTCCTGGGTCAATTAGTAGCTGCTTCTTGTTTCACAATTTGGTCATTTTAGTGGCTCAAGGTTATTGCTGATCATCTATGAGAACTTAGTTTCTTGGGCTGTGTCTATACTATTTTCCAGTGACTTCATGAAACATTTTAAATGTAAAAACTCTGATTACCTGTTGGATACATGTCATGCCAAGTATTCTTATGAGCAACACATGAACTGCCAATAACTTAGGCAAAATGTGCTGACAAAGTCTGAAATTTTTACCTTTAAATTGTGTTTAGATAACGAAACAACTTCAAATGTAGATCTAATTTATTTGCCTGTTTTTAGTTCATAGTGGAAAGGTCACAGTGGCCCTCAATTGCTGGTTTACTTGAATAACTTCCCTATTAAGCTGTGAATGAGCTGGGGCAGGCCACTGTCATCTTCCTTGACGTATCTCAGTATTTCCAGCCCCTGGCACAGAGAAGCCACTCAGCAATGCCAGTTAAATGAGCAATCTCACGGTGGCCACCCGTATCACGCTTTGCCCACTCGTGACCAAGTTCTTGGCATGAGGAGATAGCAAGGAGAGGGAGATGTGAGCCAAGTTCATCTAAATGATTCTCTTGGGTCTGCAGACTTACTCAAGGGAAGGTACTATAATTGGCATCAAAGAGTGTGCCTAGAATTCTCAGGCTGCTTATGACTTCATTAGGAAATTGGGGATAGGCACACAGCACAGAAAAGACAAAGATGGATGTTGGTTTATTCTTACATTTCATTCAAATGTATCTGGAAAATTGCCAGAAAATGAGTCACATTTACATTTTAGGTAAATTTCTCTCCTTCAACCCTGTACTACATCATGGGGTGCTGTAGTTTCAATGTGTCCCCCTGAAATTCATGTGTTGAAAACTTGATCTCCAATGCAGCAGTGTTGAAAAGTAAGACCTTTAGGGGGTGATTTGGTTATGAGGACTCATTCATCCATTCATGGCTTCATGGGTTATCAAGGGATGGGTTTTCAAGGGAGTGGATTAGTGATGGCAAGAGTGGGTCTGTTATAAAAGGCAGTTTAGCCATCCTTGTGAGTCCCTTACCATGTGATATCCTGTGCTCTCTCAGGACTCTGCAGAGTCCTCACCAGCTGCAAGCCTCTCACCAGATACAGCCCCTAGATGTTGAACTTCCCAGTCTTAAGAACGGTAAAAAATAAATTTCTTTTCTTTATAAATTACCCAATCCTAGGTATTCAGTTACAGCAACAGAAAATGGATTAAGACTTGGGACTACAGGTACTGGATAGGGTTAGAAATGATTCAATAATCAAGAAATTCCTTAAAATAAGATAGAGACTTTTCCTAATCATTGATACTGCAAAATATATGTTTGGTTTTCCTCCCCAGTTTCCTGGCATAGCACTCTAAAATCCTTAAAACATTCAAAGTTATGTGTCATTTTGTATGTTAATGAGTTCACTGCTGGCTGGCAGCCCCTAGATAGCTTCAGGATGGAGGCTCGTCACTGGAAACAACAAGGCAGGAGTAGAGTTGGGACTTTCAGCCTCACCCCACCGCCAACATCCAGGTAGGGAAGAGAGTTTGAAGGTTAAGCTGATCACCAGTAGCCAGTGACTTAATCATGTCTATGTAATGAAGCTTCCATAAATCCTTCAAAAGGACAGGGTTCAGTGAGCTTCTGGATAGACAAATACACGCAAGTTCCTGGAGGGTGGCATACCTAGGGAAGGCATGGAAGGAAGCTCTGTATCGTTTCCCCCTGTAACTCATCCTCTCTATATTTTTTTAATCTGTACTTGTATTTTTTGTAATACCCTTTATAATAAATGGATAAACATAAGTGTTTCCTTGAATTATGTGAGCCAGTCTAGCAAATAAACTGAACCCAAGGATAGCATTTTTGTAAGGACCCTGATTTATATCCAGTAAGTCAGAAGCACAGGTAAAAAAAACCCTGGGGCTTATGATTGGCATCGAAAGTGGGGGACAGTCTTATGGGACTGAGTCCTCATTCTGTGAGATATCATGCTATCCCCAGGTGGAGAGTGTCAGAGTTGAATCGGGGAACACCCAGGTGGTGTCTGTGGAAGTGTTGCTTGCTTGGTGTGGGGAAAAATACCCCACACATTTGGTCACGGAAGTCTTCTGTGTTGATTGTTGAGTGAGTATAGGAAAATAATTTTGGTTTGTTTATTATTGTATTTTCAGAAAATCCAAACCTTGGGCTGATGTTTTCTTTCTTTCTTTCTGCCCACCACCACACCCAGCTATTTTTTTGTATTTTTAGTTGAGACGGGGTTTTACTATGTTGGCCAGGCTGGTCTCGAACTCCTGACCTCATGATCTGCCTGTCTTGGCCTCCCAAAGTGCTGGGATTACAAGTGTGAGCCACTGTGCCTGGCCCGGCCTAATGTTTTCTTTTAAATTTTAAATAAGATCTGGATTCTGGTTCAAGATGGCTGACTAGGGATATCAGGCACCTGCTGTCTCCAGGAAGAAGAGCCAAAATTATAGACTGTCACACCTCAAATAGAACATCTCGGTGAGAACACTAGAGTACAACAAAAAACTCGTGGGAAACACCCGATATACAGATGAGAAGGAAACAAGTGGCCAGCTAAGCCAAGATCAGCCAGGAGCCTGGAGGAATGTGGTATTGAGGGGAAAGAAAAGATTGAGAGGGCTTCGGCGGTCCACATTTCTACCATAGACTGCTGCGATGTGAACCATGGGAGAGCTCCTCTATCCACATGAAACCCTGATACTAGATGAGTGGCTATTTGGAGACCCCATGAGGTTATTGCACCAGACAAGGAACTTGTTCTGGGTTACTCACCCTCCTCTATGAGACCTAAATGGTATGGCAGGGTATACTTTTGGAGCACAGCCAACAGGAACAGCATCCTGCTCTGGGAACAATAGCCCCTGTATCTCCCCATCCCAGGAGCTCTTGCTGACATTACCCACTGACCACTTGGAGGTCTGCAGCAGCATACCACTGGCTAGAGCCAAAAGTGCTGCAAAGTCCCCAGTACTCTAGTCCACAGGGAGTACTACACTGTGGGAAAAGGATTGTGCAATGCACCAAAAGGCATCCCCTGGGAAAAAGAAAACCAAAGTGTTTGCTTTCCAGAGTCCAAGAACTCCCTGTCTGGGGCTGTGGGAAATGACTCCATCCGTAGCAGCAGCACAAACTCTGGTGCCCAGCTTTGCAAATGAAGAGTGAAATCCTTTGCCACTGGCAAAGCAGCCTCTGTGCTTAAGCTCTCATATAGAGAATATGACCCCTTCTCCCCCTCTCCACACCTGATCCTACTGCCACTAAGGGCTAGGGTGGGTGGGCCAGAGGGCTACCTGTCTGAGGTGGTGAGTAACAACAACTACAACCTAACTGGCAAGTATGTTCTCTGTGCTGAGAATTCGTGCTGAGGCAGGGCTTCTCTCCCCTTCTGTGTGGTGTTGTGTTGCTGCTTCCATAGAGGGCAGAAAAGACTGATAATAGTGTATGTGGGGTTGTTGGGGGTGATTCCATACCACAGCTACTGTCAACACCAGCCCATACCACTCAAGACCCAGGGGGTAGTCCCACCATTGCTACTGCCATCACCCACACTTTGCAGGCTGCCCAGAGACCCAAGTGGGCCCACTGCTGGGCAGATGAGCAAGGCACCTGGAGGCTCAAGAATCATCCCACTGGTAGCTACCTGCACAATTGCCAGTGTGCACCACCCTGGGGCACAAAGACAGGTATGGTCAGACCACCACTGCTACTCTTGGGACCTGAAGACTGGCCCACCTGGCTTTCCAGACTTCAGCACAATTTCTTCACAGCTTACACTAATAGCCACACACTAACCCTCTGAGGAAATCACAGAAAGCACTAATACTGTTTATAGTTAAATAAACCATGCAGAGAATATACTATTGCATGCACCCAGAATCAAAGCCAAAGGGCCCTACCCAACCAACATCACAGATATATCTTCAGGAAAAAGTTTTTTCCTACTAAAGTAGATTCAGAAATAGGAGATATGATTGTTACACCAGATGTGCAGATGTCAATGTAAGAGCATAGGAAACATGAAAAAAGCAAGGAAATATGACACCTTCAAAGAAACACAATAATTCTCCAGCAATAAATCTTAAAACTTCAAAATTCCCAATAAAGCATTCAGAATATCGATTTTTTTTTTTCTTTTGAGATGGTGTCTCACTCTGTTGCTCAGGTTGGAGTGCAGTGGTGTGATCTTGGCTCACTGCAACCTCCACCTCCCAGGTTCACGCAATTCTCCTGCCTCAGCCTCCCGAGTTGCTGGGACTACAGGTGCTTGCTACCATGCCTGGCTAATTTTTTTTTTTTTTTTTTTGTATTTTTAGTAGAGACAGGGTTTCACTGTTAGCCAGGATGGTCTCAATCTCCTGACCTCATGATCTGCCCACCTCGGCCTCCCAAAGTGCTGGGATTATAGGTGTGAGCCACTGCGCCTGGCCCAGAATATTGATTTTTAAAGAAGCCTAGTGAGATACAAAAGAATTCTGAAAAAAATTCAAAAAATTGGGGATATGAGAAATTTACTAAAGTGATAAATATTTTCTAAAATAAACCAAATAGTTCTTAGAACTGAAGAATTCATTGAAGGAAATGCAAAATACATTTGAAAGCTTCAACAATACACTAGAAGAAAGAATCTCAGAACTTGAAGACAGGTCTTTTGAAACAACCCATCTGGACAAAAAATAAAATGGTGAAAAAGTATGAGCAAAGCCTTAATGACAAATTGGACAATGTAAAGCATCTGAATATAAAGATTATCACTGAAAATAAAGAGAAAATTAAAGGATTAGGAAATACAATGAAATAATAGATGAAAACATACATTTGGCAAGATAATTAGACATTCATATACAGAAGTTTCAACAATCCCCAGGTAGATACAATGCAAGAAGGTCTTCTCTATGGTATGTTATAATCAGAATCCCTAAAGTCAAAGATAAAATGTGAGTCCCAAAACCATGAAAAAGGTGCCTAGTCATCTATAAAGGAAACCTCATCAGACTAACCACAGATTTCTCAGCAGAAACCTTACAGGCCAGAAGAGAATGGGATGATAGATTCAAAGTACTGAAAGAAAACTATCAACCAAGGATACTACCTCCAGCAAAATTATCCTTCATAAATGAAGGAGAAATAGTCTTCCAGACAAGAAAATGCTAAGGAAATTTGTTATGAATAGATTGACCCTACGTGAACTGCTTAAAAAGTCCCTACATTGGAAGTCAAAGGATGACATCTACCATCATGAAAAAAAACTCACTGATGAAGCGATCACTCAAAGGAGTATGAGAAAAGGCTCAAACAGTACCAATACCAAAATCCACCAGACCATAATGACAAACAATAGGATAAAAAGATACTTGCATATGCATTTTGATAGAAGCACAATTCGTACTGCAAAAATATGGAAACAGCCCAAATGCCCATCAATGAGTGGAAAAAGCAAATGTGGTATATGTACATTCCATGAAATACTTCTCAGCCATAAAAAGGAACAAAATAATGGCATTTGAAGCAACATACATGGAACTGGAGATCCTTATTCTAAGTAATATAACTCAGGAATGGAAAGCCAAATATTGTATATTCTCACTCATAAACGGGAGCTAAGCTATGAGGGTGCAAAGGCATAAGAATGATACTTTAGGGACTCTGGGGAAAGGGCAGGAGGTGGGTGAGGGATAAAACACCACCACATTGGGTAAAATGTACACTGCTTGAATGATGGGTGCACCAAAATCTCAGAAATCACCACTAAAGAACTTATTCATGTAACCAAACCACTTGTTCCCAAAAAAACCTATTGAAATAAAAAAATTTTTTTAAAGAATATA
This sequence comes from Macaca mulatta, assembly GCF_049350105.2. NCBI lineage: Eukaryota > Metazoa > Chordata > Mammalia > Primates > Cercopithecidae > Macaca > Macaca mulatta. The sequence goes on along the minus strand of NC_133407.1, from coordinate 62,721,460 downwards.
TAAAACAACCAGAAAACAACAATATTAAACAAAGTCTCACATATCAATAATAACCCTGAATGTAGAAGAATTAAATTCTCCACTTAAAAGATATAGAATGGCTAAATGGACCAAAATCAAAAACCAAAAACCCCTCAGCTTCTCAGTAAACTATAGACTGAAAGTAAAATAATAGGATAAGATATTTTACTTAAATAGAAACCAAAAGCCAACAGGAGTAGTTATACTTACATTACATAAACTTTAAGTCAAGAAGAGTGAAAAAAGCAAAGAATGTCATTTATTTCTGTAAGCATGTCATTATATAATGAAAAAGCAACCCGGGAAGATATAAAAATTTGAAATATATATGACCCAATGCTGGAGCATCCAGATTCATAAAGCAAATATTACTAGACCTAAAGAGATCTAGTAAATCTTTCACTACATGACTGCTGGAATCTCTCTGAATCTGCTGTGATTCTGGGGGCTACCTGATTCATGAGTCGTTTATTGCTTAATTAAACTCCTTTCAATTTAATTCGTCTGAGCCTTTTCTTTTAACAGGTAGATCCACTGATAGTTTGCACTTTGCTCCTGGAAAAGCTGCAGGCACTCAACACCAGTCTGAAGGCAGCTGCAGGGGCTGTACCCTCTAGAGCCACAGAGGCAGAGCTCCCCAAGGCCATGGGAGCCCACTTCTTACATTAGGTGTCCTGGATGTGAGACATGGAGTCAAAGGAGATCATTTTTGCACTTTAAGATTTTATGACTGTCCCACTGGATTTTGGATATGCATGGAGCCAACAGCTTCTTTGTTTTGGCCAACTTCTCCCATTTGGAACAGAAGCATTTATCCAATGCCTGCACATCCATTGTATCTTTCAAGTAACTAACTTGTTTTTGATATTACAGGCTCATAGGCTTATGTTTGTACCCCTAAAGGGTACAAACATAAATCCAATGTTTAATTGGATGTAGAGTGACTATACTTAACAAAAATGTATTGTACTCAGGTGATGGACACCCTAAATAACCTCAGTTTATCATTACATGTTATATATACATTACAAAATTTCACATGTACCCCATAAGTTTGTACAAATAAAAAATAAGATCTATATAATTGGCCGGGCGCGGTGGCTTAAGCCTGTAATCCCAGCACTTTGGGAGGCCGAGGCGGGCGGATCACAAGGTCAGGAGATCGAGACCACAGTGAAACCCCGTCTCTACTAAAAATACAAAAAATTAGCCGGGCGCGGTGGCGGGCGCCTGTAGTCCCAGCTACTCAGGAGGCTGAGGCAGGAGAATGGCGGGAACCCGGGAGGCGGAGCTTGCAGTGAGCCGAGATCGCGCCACTGCACTCCAGCCTGGGCAACAGCGTGAGACTCCGTCTCAAAAAAAAAAAAAAAAAAAAAAAAAAAAGATCTATATAATTAGTTTATAGTTTCCATATCTCATATTTTACAACCTTATGCCATTTGATTTTCACAATAAATTTATATGGTATGCATGCCCTGGGCTGTTTCCCCCATTTTCTAGAGTAGGAAACTGAGTTGATGGTGTTAAGAGAAGTCAGTTGATTAGAAAATGACCTATCAAGATTTAAATTCAAGTTCTGGAATTCAAGCCTAGGGCTCATTTCTACTCTGCTATGAAACCTAACTGGGTTTCTGATTTCTCAGTTGTGTTGTGTTTGGTTTGTTTTGAGGACAGATGAGTTCAGTTCGGTGAACAACAACTGAATGCCAGGCATTTTCATGGTACGTATCGACCTTACTACAAAAGTACTCATAAATATTCCTCTTTTGGCTAGGATCAAAGCAGTTTATCTTTTTATGTTTAAGTTCTGGTATTCTTTTTTTTAAAATAGTGGTGATTTAGGGGAATCATATCTAGTCTTAAAAATCTAAAGTTTTCATCTCAAGGGTACTGTTGACCATGTGTCTGATGGTGGAATTCTGACCATTGTCTTGTGTTTTGGGATCCAGGTTTGTACAGCTCCTGAAGGGCAGAGATCTCTTCAGAGGCAGGTCTTGGTCACCTACTTCCCCATGTTCTTGGGTCTCCCCTTTTATATCCTTTCCTAGCCTCCATGGCACCAACTTCCTTGATCTTGTGATTTCTTTCTCCCCTCCCCTCCCCTCCTCTCCCCTGGCTGCTGCTGCTGCTTCTCCTTCACCATTGAAGCAGGAATAACCTTCACTGAATGATTAGAGAACATCTCTGGACAGTTATATAGGCCCTCTTCCTCCAGTTCCTTGATTTGAGAGCTATAGATACCTGTTCCTCTGTTTTGAGGACAGTTGGAGAAGCAGGGGCTCAGTAGGCATGACAGTTGCTCTGTGTTTGCTAGCAGAAGCACATATAGTCAGCAGTGTGGGGTCTACCCTTCCTGGACCAGTCTTTATAGATGTTCTTACATGGATGCAATTCTCACCACTAGCAGAACATGCCTCAGCCAGTGACTAATTGAATCTCATTTGCTTTGTCACTTGCTGGGTGATTGCGGGCTTTCCCTTGAATTTATGACAGATTCTGGCCAAAGAGCTCTTTAGAAATTGGGGGACTTGGGGAATTTTAAGAGAATTAGGCTCTGGGTCTACACAAGGTTGGAAACCTGACATCCTTCCCATTTTTCTTCTCTTCAGATCTAACAAAACAATAGTCAATTAAGTGAACAACCAGGCTTCCTGCTTTATTGGGCACTGTTTCCATCATTGAAGGACTTAGCAGATTGAATAATTTGTGTATTTGCGGCAAACATATTTCAGAAATGAATGCACCCAGCCATCTGAGTTTATATTCAGAAATAAAATTATAATTAAATATAGAAACAATCAGCTTGCCTCTATGCTGAAGATGTTGTTAATGGATTTTCTAGAGGTGAGCACCATCACTTTCTGTATTCCAATGATGTTCAAGATTCATGGTTTATAGGTTCCTGCATCATTTGTGATGGGCACAGAACCCTGGAAAACCGATGACTGGTTTATTGGAAGCCAAGCTCTTAGACATTATGTGCAAATTTAGGAGTCACTGTGGCTATAATTTCAAGTGTCATATGTTACCTGGAATGGACTGAGTCCAATATTTTCATTACTAACTTCCTTCAATTAACTTTTCTTTATCTTAGCAGGCAAACATGTCGTATTGTCACTCAGTGTGCGAAGGCAATTAACCAACTGACATAACATTTTTAAAAAGTTCAAAGATAAAGCACATTTGCTCAGGAAAAATTACTTGGTGATTTTCTCTTGTTAATTAATTTCCCAGTCATCAGTGCTGGCCTCCAGCTTTTGTCTGGCCACTTTCCTTTTTCACCAAGTTGCCATTTCTTCAGCCTTGTAAACACAGGAAGCTAGTGAATTGATCTAGCCATACTTTGACAAAGAGATGAAGGCAGCTGCATCCTGGGCATCTGTTGCCTTCTGGAAATGTGTCAAGGTTCCTTTCCCTACACAGGGGAAACCAGGGGTCAGCAGAGGGCAATGCTGTGAACAGCTCCAGAGTGAATTTGTGAATAATCTTGGTGTTTTCTACTCTGTGCAGGTGGGGGATGGGGCCAGTAGCAGAGGTGATCACAGAGGCAATTAGGAGAGAATCACATCTACCTAGCTGAGCCTGGAGCTCTGGATGCAGCCAGAGGGCTTTTGCCCTACAGTACTTCAGAGACAAACATTTTAGAAACAAACGGCATTTGCAGTAGCACGATCTATACATGTTCTCCAATACAAACTGTCTGCTTTTTCCATTTGGACACTTGTTGAGAAGGGCCCAGCATTCCAAACATGGTCCCCTCCTTCTTCTTCAGATCTCTTCTTCTACAATGGGTGGCAGGGGCAGAGAGTCAGGTTCCTTCTGTCCAGGAGAGACCTCATTTATCTTTGCTTTACTTGGGTCAGCTGATGTTTTGAGGGCAGCCTCTTGAGGACTTCTCATCACTCCACTCTCTCTCCCCAGAAGGGGCGTTACAGACGAGGCCGTGGAGGCCCAAGAGGTTCGGCTACTTTCCTACGTTCACATGGCTGCTTGGTGATGGAGGCAGCTTCTTCCAGAATTCCCACTCTTGCTCAGGGACTGTGATATTCTGGACTGGAGCAGCAGACCTCTGCCAAGTGGAGCCTAAACCAGATGAGTCCTCCAGTCAGGCTGGGTCAGGGTGAGGTACCCCATACAGAGGGCAGCCTGTTGTTCAGGAGGGGCGCCTCTCTGAGGCTCCTCGGGTGTGTCATTCCTTAACTCCAGAGTTGGGCTAAATGCCTCTTTCTGATTCCACTTAAGTACTTACTCTTGTATATTGAATTTGTCTTCTCTGATTATTATTAATGGCTAATTTTTATTAAATATTTACTAAGGGCCAGGATCTCTTCTACATGCCCTAAAATAGTGTCTTTTTAAATTATCACGACAATTGTATAAGGAGATTTCCGTTATCCTCATCCTGCAGATGAGGAAACTGGGACTCACAGAAGGTAAAACTGTTGCTGGAAGGCACACAAAAAGTGATAGAATTTGGGCCTCCCTCTCCCTACTCCAGGGCAGAGCATAACAGATGCTCAATAACTGTTAATTTGTGTCATCTGTTTTTATTTTTGTAAGGTCAGGCAAGATCTTCCACTCTGGAAGAGCAGAGGGGCCAGTAGAGACTACTTTTGCTACTTAGATGAGCAAGATCCCATTCTCAAGCACCGACCTATTGTTTCCTCTCTATTCACTTAGTCCAGTGTGTATTGTGCATGGCACAAGGACAACAGGCCATGACTTGTGTTATGAGGACTTGTCTGTACAAAGTGTTATGTAAACCAAGTAGAGGGAGTCATAAACTGCTGGGGGAGCAAGAAAAGATTTCACAGAGAAAGAAACACTGGATTTGGGTACTGCAGGATGTGCAGGAGTCCTCCAAGTACAGGCAAGCAGAGGGCATGCACAGAGAGGAACAGCATGTGCAAAGAAAAGGTGGCAGGAAGGGGCCTGATGTGTTCACAGAAAGGAGAGGTTTGGTGTTACTGCAGGGTAGGGGATACATGGTAGAGATTTTAAGGACAGGATGGGGAAAGAAGGGAAAAAAATCTAGCTGTGAAAAGGCCTTATGCTGTGTTAAGTTTGGAAGGCTTATCCAATCTATAATTTATAGTGCAGGATAGAATTGTTATTTGAATAGGAGGTAGGGAAAAACTCTGGCAAATGTACATTCAGAGGTACTTTCCCTAATAAAGTAGAGAAGGAGGGAGAGCCTTGGCAGCACAACACCTTGGAGATTACAGATTTTCATAGATCCCTTCTGTTCAGCAAGTCAAAAAAGAATGGGAAATGAGGGATAAAAGATCCCATTTCAGTTCAGAAGAACCCATACAAGGCAACAATTCTGTTTTAAAGGCTATGAGGATAGAAGCTGAGTACATCAACTTGCGTTTGCTGCAGATGTGAGAAAGGGATTTGACCAGACCCCAAGCTGACTAAAAGCAGCTGGGCCAAAGATAATCCACACTCAATTTCTTTCTTTCCCTTGCCTTCCCTTGCCTTCCCTTGCCTTCCCTTGCTTTCCCTTGCCTTCCCTTGCCTTCCCTTTCTTTTTTGAGAGCCCTCTACATTTAGTTTTAATTTTAATTTTTTTAAGTTCCGGGATACATGTGCAGAACATGCAAGTTTGTTACATAGGTATACATGTGCCATGGTGGTTTGCTGCACCCATCAACCCATCATCTAGGTTTTAAGGCCTTTATGCATTAGGTATTTGTCCTAATGCTCTCCCTCCCCTTGCCCCCAACCCCTCCACAGGCCCTGGTGTGTGGTATTCCCCTCCCTGTGTCCATGTGTTCTCATTGTTCAACTCCCACTTATGAGTGAGAACATGTGGTGGTTGGTTTTCTGTTCCTGTGTTAGTTTGCTGAGAATGATGGCTTCCAATTTCATCCATGTCCCTGTTTGCAGGACATGAACTCATTGTTTTTTATGGTTATACAGTATTCCGTGGTGTATAAGTGCCACATTTTCTGTATCCAGTCTATCACTGATGGGCATTTGGGTTGGTTCCATGTCTTTGCTATTGTAAATAGTGCTGCAATAAACATACGTGTGCATGTGTCTTTATAGTAGAATGATTTATAATCCTTTGGGTATATACCCAATAATGGGATTGCTGGGTCAAATGGTATTTCTGGTTCTAGATCCTTGAGGAATTGCCACACTGTCTTTCCACAATGGTTGAACTAATTTACACTCCCACCAACAGTGTGAAAGCATAGTATTGGAAGTTCTGGCCAGGGCAATCAGGCAAGAGAAAGAAATAAAGGGCATTGAAATAGGAAGAGAGGAAGTCAAATTGTCTGTTTGCAGATTACATGACTGTATATTTAGAAAACACACTCAATTTCTATTGGCAAATACAAGATCAGGCTCTAGGAACCAGAAGGAAGTTCAGAATATCATTTGGGGGTCTTTAGTAGGGTGCAAAAAGTTATATCCTCTAACAAACAAGAGCAGAAACCATAAGGAGAGGCTTTGTTTTAAAAGAAAACAGGAGGCCGGGCGCGGTGGCTCAAGCCTGTAATCCCAACACTTTGGGAGGCCGAGACGGGCAGATCACGAGGTCAGGAGATCGAGACCATCCTGGCTAACATGGTGAAACCCCGTCTCTGCTAAAAAATACAAAAAACTAGCTGGGCGAGGTGGCGGGCGCCTGTAGTCCCAGCTACACGGGAGGCTGAGGCAGGAGAATGGTAAACCTGGGAGGCGGAGCTTGCAGTGAGCTGAGATCTGGCCACTGCACTCCAGCCCAGGCAACAGAGCAAGACTCCGTCTCAAAAAAAATAAATAAATAAATAAAATAAATAAAAATAAAAGAAAACAGGATGATGAGGGTTAAAAAGGGCTATGAGTAAAAGAAGCCAAGAATGCAAGGAAAGTAAGAATGGGAGGCAGAATAAAAATTCATATTGAAGACAGTAACATCTGAGTTCAAATGATAAAATCAAGTCCTGGACAAACTTAGGAAGTTTCCCCAGGATGCAGAAGAAAGGAAAAAGAAATAAAAATGAGGTCAAGAAAACTGTAAACATGGAGGACAATAAATGGAACTCTAACCTAAATCTCTGTTTACAAGTAAACGGTAAGAGTTAGAAATAAAAGAGTAATCAAAGTCATCATTACAGGAAACTTTCCTGAGCTAAACCCTTTTTTCAGCTGATTGAGATATGCAGCTGAAAAGGCTACATGGGGAGAGGGTTTAACATACTGTGCATAGAGATGGAGTTGAGTGCAGGTAAGGATCGTGACTGCTTTATTTTTATTTGTTTTTTTTTTTCAAGATGGTGTCTCACTGTTGCCCAGGCTGGAGTGCAGTGGCACAATGTAGGCTCACTGCAACCCCTGTCTCCTGGGTTCAAGCAATTCTTCTGCATCAGCTTCCCAAGTAGCTGGGACTACAGGTGTGTGCTACCATGCCCGGCTGACTTTTTGTATTCGAACTCCTGACCTCAAGTGATCCTCCCACCTTGGCCTCTGAAAGTTCTGGGACTGTGACTGCTTTAGATGAATGAAACGCTCTACTGGTTTGGTTCTTTCATGCACTGGGCTGGAGTGGGTTAGGGTTTGACTTTGAAATGTGGCAGAGCTGTGCCAGATTCTGAGACATGTCAGAGCTGTTGAAGCTTTGCCTTGACCTTGTTCTTGACCTGGAGTCTGATCATGTATCTGCCCATCCTCTGCTTCTACCCTGAGCCAACTCTTTTCAGCAAAGCATGGGGCCCCTCCTCCCAGGGCTGCCAGATTTAGTAAAGAAAAGCACAGGATTCCTAACTAAACTTGAATTTCAGATAAACAAATTGGGACATATATTCAAAAATTATGTGAAATTAAATTTGAAATCTGTATTTTATCTAGCAACCCTACTCTTTCACTTGCTCACTTTTTCCTAACACTTGCCTTCATTTCCTTCCATTCTCAGACTCTTGTATACATATTTGAAGGTTTTTGGTTCACTTGCCAATATTTGGGCTAGCACTAACTTGAAAAATTCTAACATCTAATGAGATAGAATATCGCTCAGTAAACATAAACATTTCTTCACAGTATAGTCCCTTTTGTATCAGGTCCTATGGAAGCTTTTATACAATTTCTAATTTTGTCATGAAATTTCTGCCAAAGCCTGTCCTCAGAATCCATACCCTTAGTTAACAGAATGATTAGTACACATGTGTAAAGTTAAGCTAAGGAAATGGACATCTATTTAAAATTATATATTCACGTCATTGTTTGAAAAAATTTCTCCAAAATATTAGCAGTGATTTCCTCTGAGTAACAAGATTTTTAAAAAGCGATAGTTTTTTATTCATCTTGTTCTAGATTTTTGAAGTGTTAACACGAGAATAAAACATTTCATAATAAATAATAAAGATACTTTCATTTAAAAAAGAAAATTGTATTTCAAGATGATCCATAATTCAAAAGTCTTGCCAGTAACTCTTAAACTTGATTGTGCTTCAGAATCACATGAGGAGCTCTTAAAAATTACAAACTACTTCCTGGGTTTTACCTCTTACTTAATGAATCAATCTCTATCACTAGATCCAGGAGTCAGTGTTTTGGAAAAGCTTCCCAGGTGGATCTGATGGAGTCTGAGTGGCATCTACCCTTGGACTGGCATTCAGGAGCCAGAGACTTAGAAACAAATAGCACGTGCAGTTTTAGATTTCCCAGGTGTGGAGAGAAGTTTCCTCTCTCTGCTGACACATGTATGATAGCCCTAATGAGGATAAATAACTGTCTTTCTAAAGTTACCTGCTGCCAAGTAAATTTCCTAATTGCCACGGAACCTTTAGTTTGGCCACTTTGTTTATTTTGACATGAGTTGCTGAAGTATTTTAAAAGGAATACTTGGAATCTGTGATGGAAGGACTTCAGGCCTTGTTATCCCAGCAGAGGGCAGCAGCCATGGGGTCTGCAGAGAAAGGCCTTGGACCATCCTCAGGCCTAGCGTGGAAATTGAATCTTTCCTTTTTCTAGCCAACCCAGGAGCAGAGGCAGGAGATGAGATAAACAAGTTAAAACCATTCTGGGTGACAAGGAGGCTGAGACTTATAGCATCCTCAGGGATCTGCTGTGATGCCATCCATTTGTAAGATGTTATGTTTAAACATCAGAAAATGTCTTCTGGATACAGCATTTAATACAATGAGACAGAAGCAGGAGGAAAGAATAGGGTTAAAGGATTCACTAGGATGGTCAGGCAGCCATAAGGCAATCTGCATTCTTTCTGCATTCTTTCAATTCTAAGCATAGCATTTTTAAAAATTTACTTTTATTATTGGGTGCTGATTGCATACGAAAATAAGGATCCAGTCACTGAGGCGAAGCTGATTCATCCTTCCAGCCTCACACAGAGGAAGGGGGCATAGCCCAGCAACCTTTGCTCCCCTGCTGGTGCTGCTCTTTATCTTTTGGGGAGGGGAGCAGGACAGTTGGAGAAATAGACATCCCTGTGGCCAAAACCACCTGGGAACAAATGTCCTTATCATTCAGTTTCCCTTATCTGATCCCTTACACATTTTTTTTTTCCAATTGCAAATCCTCAGGCTTATCTGGCAGATTTAAGTTGAGGAAAAACCAAAGCTTATTAATTTATTTCTGGAGTTTCAAGGGACTCTTTAGTTATCTTAGAGCTGAATGTAACAGCCAGCCTGAAACTTACATCCTTCCACATCCATCCATCCATCCATCCATCCAATAACATTATGCTAGGCACTAGGTAGGTAGGGATGATGAACAAGAAAGGATTCCCCCTCACATTTTTTTCTAGCCTAGCAGGGAAGATGTAACTATAAAAATTATGATAAAACATTCTAAATGCTAATACACAGGTAAGACATTAATTTTGAAATGGTTTTATTAGATATAGTCTAGCTGTTAAGAGTTATACTATAGGGTCAGATTGCTAAGTTCAAGTCCTATCTCTTTCATATACCTTCTGTGTTAATCTGGGCAAATATTAATCTTTCTGTGCCCCAGTTCCTCATTTATAAAAGAAGGATAAGTGTGGTATCTAGTAAGTTTCTAAGGAGATTTAAATTAGTTAGTATGTATTTATTTGAAAAACTCAGAAATCACAACCTGAAAGGCAAAAATATAACAGGGAGTTTATACAAACAGTTCTAACTTGTGCCCAACATCATTCTTGAACATTTTCTCTACCTTTTATCTCCATCCTTCCAAGTAGCACATGGAACAACATGAAAATGGAACAACATGAAAATAATAGTAGGTGAATTGGCTCTAAGAAAGGAATCTCCTGTGAAAGAAAATTACCAAGTTGTCTCTGGAATAGTGTTTTTAATCCCTTTTAGAGTCATGGATTCCTTTGAGTATTCATTCACTGATTCAATAATTACTTTAGTGAGTACCTACTCTGTGCTAAATGTTATTCCAGGCACTCAAAGCAAAGACTGTTGCCCTTCTGGAGCTAATATTCTGAGATGCAGGTAGTTAGACAAGCAAAAACCATAATATAGAAGTCAATTATCTAATAGACAGGAGGTGACATGTTTGCGAAAAACAAAAGCAGCAGGAGAGAGAGGGTCAGAAGTGCTGGTAGATGTGGTGGGGCATGGTGTAATTTAAAACAGGGTGGCCGGGGTAGAACTCATTGAGAAGGTAACATTTGAGCAAGGATATAAAGAAAGTAAGGGAATTGGCAGCACACATATCTGAGGGAAGAGTGTTTGAAGTTTGGGAGGTGCTAGTGCAAAGGTCTTGAGGCAGGGAGTGCCTGGCGTGTTACAAGGAGGTCAGTGTGGCTGTGGCTGAGTGAGGCAGGAAAGTGGTAGGAGATGAGAGCAGACTACCTAGGAAAGCCATCCATCCTTTCTTTGGAGCAGTGATTCCCATACTTCAGCATGCATCAGGGCTTATTGAAACACAGGCTGTGGTGGTCCCATCCCAGAGTTTCTAACATTTCTAACAAATTCCCAGGTGATACTGACGTTGCTGGTTAGAGGACCACACATTGAGAACCTCTCATCTAATACATAGTTACACGATGATACATATGTTTTGATGGTATTTCTGGGCCCCTAAAGTCTGTCCTGGACTGCAATTTAGGAATCCTCTAGTAAAAAGCATGATATTTGACCTGTAACTCAGGTTAGGCTAGAAAAATTCCTAATAATGTTCCTGATTAAACTTCTTAACTACAATGGTGGCTCTTTAGCTCTGCTATATGTATGTTTTGTTCTACTCACTGAATAAGAATTTGTGGAGTACTTTGTTACAAACACAAATTTGAGCTTCTTGAAAGATAACATTAAAAAGCACTAAAAGCCTTTCTACAGGGCACATAATTGGCTTGACGTATTGCCTTCTAAAATAGCACGTGACTCTGTCAATGTCTCGAGGGGAAGATTAAAGGCCTGGAGTTCCGCAGTGTATCCTCATCAGGATGGTACCCATAAATTGGGAAGAAGCCAACAAATTCCCTAGACTTCTAAATAACAAAAGGTTTTTTTTGACTGTTTTTAAAGAGAAGCTGAAGCAGCACTCAGAGAACCAAAATGACCTGGCAATTATCTGTTGTGAAGAGATAGTGGGGAGAATATTAAGTGAAAAGAGGGAAATGTGAAAGCTAGAATCAGATAGCTTAATCAGTGCAAGATGAGGTCTGAATTATGTGCAACCTACTTTGTATTTACTTGGTTTTGCAAATTAGATTGGAGTTTGATCTATAGGCTGGACAAGAGCAATTGTGCATTTCTGGGATACCTCAGAGAATAAGTACTCAGCGAGAGACTAAAGAGCTGATTGGCATGTTAAGAATGCAAATGATGAGAACACAGAAATGCTCCAAGGAGCAAGAGAGGACAACTGGGCAGTGAATAAAAACATGCACAAAACTAACGTAATCATTGCCTTATGACACTTACCGTTCCTACCACGGAGAAGGCTAAGCAACCAAAAGATTCATTGACTCAATGATACTGATTTCCAAAGATGACTAAGGCATATCTGGCCTTAGAGGGACTTAAATTATGAAGCAGTGGCTCATATTTTGAAGCAATTACCACGTCATTTTCAGACACATGTTTCTCTTCAGTTTTCTGTGCTTTCTTATGCTCTGGGTTTGGAGATAGTGTCTCTTTTCCAGTTGAAGTTAAAGTGAATACATACTATGCATTTCAGTTGAACCTACATCTCAAATAAATGTCTATAATGTTTAGCTGATACTCTCCTTCTCAAAATAAATAGTGGAGTGCTTCTTTTAAAATAGGATTGTCTTTTGTAATAGTATCGTAGGAGTATAATTTTCTAGTTAAAGCAGTATTTAATAAATTGGGCTGCTTTGTGAGTCTCAAATATTCACCCACAGGAAGTCAGATTGGTGATAGGGAAAAGTTGCTAAACTTGGTGCTATGACATGTGAGTTAGTCTTTGTTGGGTTTCATGGGTTGTGTTGCCTTAGAAAAGTCACTTATCAGAGGGGCGGAGCAAGATGGTCGAATAGGAACAGCTCCAGTCTCCGACTCCCAGCGCGAGCGACACAGAAGACCGGTGATTTCTGCATTTTCAACTGAGGTACTGGGTTCATCTCACTAGGGAGTGCCGGACAATCGGTGCTGGTCAGCTGCTGCAGCCCGACCAGTGAGAGCTGAAGCAGGGCGAGGCATTGCCTCACCTGGGAAGCGCAAGGGGAAAGGGAATCCCTTTTCCTAGCCAGGGGAACTGAGACACACAACACCTGGAAAATCGGGTAACTCCCACCCCAATACTGCGCTTTCCCAAGTATCTTAGCAAACAGGCACACCAGGAGATTATATCCCACACCTGGCCAGGAGGGTCCCACACCAACGGAGCCTCCCTCATTGCTAGCACAGCAGTCTGCGATCTAACCGCAAGGCAGCAGCGAGGCTGGGGGGGGGCGCCCGCCATTGCTGAGGCTTAAGTAGGTAAACAAAGCTGCTGGGAAGCTCGAACTGGGTGGAGCTCACAGCAGCTCAAGGAAACCTGCCTATCTCTGTAGATTCCACCTCTGGGGACAGGGCACAGTAAACAACAAAAGCAGCAGAAACCTCTGCAGACGCAAACGACTCTGTGTGACAGCTTTGAAGAGAGCAGTGGATCTCCCAACATGGAGGTTGAGATCTGAGAAGGGACAGACTGCCTGATCAAGTGGGTCCCTGACCCCGGAGTAGCCTAACTGGGAGACATCCCCCACTAGGGGCAGTCTGACACCCCACACCTCACAGGGTGGAGTACACCCCTGAGAGGAAGCCTCCAAAGCAAGAATCAGACAGGGACACTGGCTGTTCAGCAATATTCCATCTTCTGCAGCCTCTGCTGCTGATACCCAGGCAAACAGGGTCTGGAGTGGACCTCACGCAATCGCCAACAGACCTACAGCTGAGGGTCCTGACTGTTAGAAGGAAAACTATCAAACAGGAAGGACACCTACACCAAAACCCCATCAGTACGTCACCATCATCATCAAAGACCAGAGGAAGATAAAACCACAAAGATGGGGAAAAAGCAGGGCAGAAAAGCTGGAAATTCAAAAAATAAGAGCGCATCTCCTCCGGCAAAGGAGTGCAGCTCATCGCCAGCAACAGATCAAAGCTTGACGGAGAATGACTTTGACGAGATGAGAGAAGAAGGCTTCAGTCCATCAAACTTCTCAGAGCTAAAGGAGGAATTACGTACCCAGTGCAAAGAAACTAAAAATCTTGAAAAAAAAAGTGGAAGAATTGATGGCTAGAGTAATTAATGCAGAGAAGGTCCTAAACGAAATGAAAGAGATGAAAACCATGACACGAGAAATACGTGACAAATGCACAAGCTTCAGTAACCGACTCGATCAACTGGAAGAAAGAGTATCAGCGATTGAGGATCAAATGAATGAAATGAAGCGAGAAGAGAAACCAAAAGAAAAAAGAAGAAAAAGAAATGAACAAAGTCTGCAAGAAGTATGGGATTATGTAAAAAGACCAAATCTACGTCTGATTGGGGTGCCTGAAAGTGAGGGGGAAAATGGAACCAAGTTGGAAAACACTCTTCAGGATATCATCCAGGAGAACTTCCCCAACCTAGTAGGGCAGGCCAACATTCAAATCCAGGAAATACGGAGAACACCACAAAGATACTCCTCGAGAAGAGCAACTCGAAGACACATAATTGCCAGATTCACCAAAGTTGAAATGAAGGAAAAAATGTTAAGGGCAGCCAGAGAGAAAGGTCGGGTTACACACAAAGGGAAGCCCATCAGACTAACAGCAGATCTCTCGGCAGAAACTCTACAAGCCAGAAGAGAGTGGGGGCCAATATTCAACATTCTTAAAGGAAAGAATTTTCAACCCAGAATTTCATATCCAGCCAAACTAAGTTTCATAAGTGAAGGAGAAATAAAATCCTTTACAGATAAGCAAATGCTTAGAGATTTTGTCACCACCAGGCCTGCCTTACAAGAGACCCTGAAGGAAGCACTAAACATGGAAAGGAACAACCGGTACCAGCCATTGCAAAAACATGCCAAAATGTAAAGTCCCTTGAGGCTAGGAAGAAACTGCATCAACTAACGAGCAAAATAACCAGTTAATATCATAATGGCAGGATCAAGTTCACACATAACAATATTAACCTTAAATGTAAATGGACTGAATGCTCCAATTAAAAGACACAGACTGGCAAACTGGATAAAGACTCAAGACCCATCAGTCTGCTGTATTCAGGAGACCCATCTCACATGCAGAGACATACATAGGCTCAAAATAAAGGGATGGAGGAAGATCTACCAAGCAAATGGAGAACAAAAAAAAGCAGGGGTTGCAATAGTAGTCTCTGATAAAACAGACTTTAAACCATCAAAGATCAAAAGAGACAAAGAAGGCCATTACATAATGGTAAAAGGATCAATTCAACAGGAAGAGCTAACTATCCTAAATATATATGCACCCAATACAGGAGCACCCAGATTCATAAAGCAAGTCCTTAGAGACTTACAAAGGGACTTAGACTCCCATACAATAATAATGGGAGACTTCAACACTCCACTGTCAACATTAGACAGATTAACGAGACAGAAAGTTAACAAGGATATCCAGGAATTGAACTCATCTCTACAGTAAGCAGACCTAATAGACATCTATAGAACTCTCCACCCCAAATCAACAGAATATACATTCTTCTCAGCACCACATCGCACTTATTCCAAAATTGACCACATAATTGGAAGTAAAGCACTCCTCAGCAAATGTACAAGAACAGAAATTATAACAAACTGTCTCTCAGACCACAGTGCAATCAAACTAGAACTCAGGACTAAGAAACTCAATCAAAAACACTCAACTACATGGAAACTGAACAACCTGCTCCTGAATGACTACGGGGTACATAACGAAATGAAGGCAGAAATAAAGATGTTCTTTGAAACCAATGAGAACAAAGATACAACATACCAGAATCTCTGGGACACATTTAAAGCAGTGTGTAGAGGGAAATTTATAGCACTAAATGCCCACAAGAGAAAGCTGGAAAGATCTAAAATTGACACTCTAACATCACAATTAAAAGAACTAGAGAAGCAAGAGCAAACACATTCAAAAGCTAGCAGAAGGCAAGAAATAACTAAGATCAGAGCAGAACTGAAGGAGATAGAGACACAAAAAATCCTCCAAAAAATCAATGAATCCAGGAGTTGGTTTTTTGAAAAGATCAACAAAATTGACAGACTGCTAGCAAGACTAATAAAGAAGAAAAGAGAGAAGAATCAAATAGACGCAATAAAAAATGATAAAGGGAATATCACCGCCGACCCCACAGAAATACAAACTACCATCAGAGAATACTATAAACACCTCTACGCAAATAAACTAGAAAATCTAGAAGAAATGGATAATTTCCTGGACACTTACACTCTTCCAAGACTAAACCAGGAAGAAGTTGAATCCCTGAATAGACCAATAGCAGGCTCTAAATTGAGGCAATAATTAATAGCCTACCAACCAAAAAAAGTCCAGGACCAGATGGATTCACAGCTGAATTCTACCAGAGGTACAAGGAGGAGCTGGTACCATTCCTTCTGAAACTCTTCCAATCAATAGAAAAAGAGGGAATCCTCCCTAACTCATTTTATGAGGCCAACATCATCCTGATACCAAAGCCTGGCAGAGACACAACAAAAAAAGAGAATTTTAGACCAATATCCCTGATGAACATCGATGCAAAAATCCTCAATAAAATACTGGCAAACCAAATCCAGCAGCACATCAAAAAGCTTATCCACCATGATCAAGTGGGCTTCATCCCTGGGATGCAAGGCTGGTTCAACATTCGCAAATCAATAAACATAATCCAGCATATAAACAGAACCAAAGACAAGAACCACATGATTATCTCAATAGATGCAGAAAAGGCTTTTGACAAAATTCAACAGCCCTTCATACAAAAAACGCTCAATAAATTCGGTATTGATGCAACGTACCTCAAAATAATAAGAGATATTTATGACAAACCCACAGCCAATATCATACTGAATGGGCAAAAACTGGAAAAATTCCCTTTGAAAACTGGCACAAGACAGGGATGCCCTCTCTCACCACTCCTATTCAACAGAGTGTTGGAAGTTCTGGCTAGGGCAATCAGGCAAGAGAAAGAAATCAAGGTATTCAGTTAGGAAAAGAAGAAGTCAAATTGTCCCTCTTTGCAGATGACATGATTGTATATTTAGAAAACCCCATCGTCTCAGCCCAAAATCTCCTTAAGCTGATAAGCAACTTCAGCAAAGTCTCAGGATACAAAATTAATGTGCAAAAATCACAAACATTCGTATACACCAGTAATAGACAAACAGAGAGCCAAATCATGAATGAACTTCCATTCACAATTGCTTCAAAGAGAATAAAATACCTAGGAATCCAACTTACAAAGGATGTAAAGGTCCTCTTCAAGGAGAACTACAAACCACTGCTCAGTGAAATCAAAGAGGACACAAACAAATGGAAGAACATACCATGCTCATGGATAGGAAGAATCAATATCGTGAAAATGGCCATACTGCCCAAGGTTATTTATAGATTCAATGCCATCCCCATCAAGCTACCAATGAGTTTCTTCACAGAATTGGAAAAAACTGCTTTAAAGTTCATATGGAACCAAAAAAGAGCCCGCATCTCCAAGACAATCCTAAGTCAAAAGAACAAAGCTGGAGGCATCACGCTACCGACTTCAAACTATACTACAAGGCTACAGTAACCAAAACAGCATGGTACTGGTACCAAAACAGAGATATAGACTAATGGAACAGAACAGAGTCCTCAGAAATAATACCACACATCTACAGCCATCTGATCTTTGACAAACCTGACAAAAACAAGAAATGGGGAAAGGATTCCCTGTTTAATAAATGGTGCTGGAAAAATTGGCTAGCCATAAGTAGAAAGCTAAAACTGGATCCTTTCCTTACTCCTTATACGAAAATTAATTCAAGATGGATTAGAGACTTAAATGTTAGATCTACTACCATAAAAACCCTAGAGGAAAACCTAGGTAGTACCATTCAGGACATAGGCATGGGCAAAGACTTCATGTCTAAAACACCAAAAGCAATGGCAGCAAAAGCCAAAATTGACAAATGGGATCTAATTAAACTAAAGAGCTTCTGCACAGCAAAAGAAACTACCATTAGAGTGAACAGGCAACCTACAGAATGGGAGAACATTTTTGCAATCTACTCATCAGACAAAGCGCTAATATCCAGAACCTACAAAGAACTCAAACAAATTTACAAGAAAAAAACAAACCACCCCATCAAAAAGTGGGCAAAGGATATGAACAGACACTTCTCAAAAGAAGACATTCATACAGCCAACAGACACATGAAAAAATGCTCATCATCACCAGCCATCAGAGAAATGCAAATCAAAACCACAATGAGATACCATCTCACACCAGTTAGAATGGCGATCATTAAAAAGTCAGGAAACAACAGGTGCTGGAGAGGATGTGGAGAAATAGGAACACTTTTACACTGTTGGTGGGATGGTAAACTAGTTCAACCATTATGGAAAACAGTATGGTGATTCCTCAAGGATCTAGAACTAGATGTACCATATGACCCAGCCATCTCATTACTGGGGATATACCCAAAGGATTATAAATCATGCTGCTATAAAGACACATGCACACGTATGTTTATTGCAGCACTATTCACAATAGCAAAGACTTGGAATCAACCCAAATGTCCATCAGTGACAGACTGGATTAAGAAAATGTGGCACATATACACCATGGAATACTATGCAGCCATAAAAAAGGATGAGTTTGTGTCCTTTGTAGGGACATGGATGCAGCTGGAAACCATCATTCTTAGCAAACTATCACAAGAACAGAAAACCAAACACCGCATGTTCTCACTCATAGGTGGGAACTGAACAATGAGATCACTTGGGCTTGGGAAGGGGAACATCACACACCGGGGCCTATCATGGGGAGGGGGCAGGGGGGAGGGGTTGCATTGGGAGTTATACCTGATGTAAATGATGAGTTAATGGGTGCTGACGAGTTGATGGGTGCAGCACAGCAACATGGCACAAGTATACATATGTAACAAACCTGCACATTATGCACATGTACCCTAGAACTTAAAGTATAATAATAATAATAAAAAAAAAAAAGAAAAGAAAAGTCACTTATCATACCCTAGAAAATCCGTGCAGTGATTGCAGTTAAGGGGTTGTTGGAAGGTCAAATGTGATAGAGTGTGTAAATTTAATTTTAAATCCTAACGTGTGGTACAACTGTTTGATATTAGTATTATCTATATTTGAGGAATGAAATTTACATCATTTTTCAGAAATGTTGCTGGAAGATACAAAAGCTTTTAAATAAATGAACTATTTACAGATCAACAAAATATTGTATTAAGAGTAAAACTGATTTAACCAATTTTTGTGCTTATTGATAAAAATTGAACATAGGCCCTTGTATCAGAAAAGAACAACTACCAACTATATTAATTAGCACTAATTTGCATTTAGTGGGGTGTCCTGAAGTAATTTCCATGAGTTAAGAATAATGGATATTTTTGAGTGTATGTGTATTATGTATGTGTCTGTTTGTATGTATGTGTGTATATATATGTATTTCAGTTGTGTGTCTTATATTTACAGGCATACCTCAGAGAGATTGAATTTGGTTCCAGACCACTGCAATAAAATAAATATCACAATTAAGCTAATCGTATATATATATTTTTGGTCTCCCAGTGCATATAAAAGTTATGTTTATACTGCAGTCTATTAAGTGTGCAATAGCATTATATCTTTAAAAAAACCTCAATGTACGTATCTTAATTTCAAAACACTTTATTGCTTAGAAGCAGGCTGCCTGGCAAAAGTAAAATTATTTAAAAAAATACTTTATTGCTAAAAAATGCTAACAATCCTCTGAGCCTTCAGATGGCTGGGTGTGGTGGCTCATTCCATCCTAACACTTTGGGAGGCTGAGGCAGGAGGATCACTTGAGTCCAGGAATTCAACACCAGCCCTGGCAACATAGTAAGACATCATTTCTATTAAAAATAAAAAAATAAATCAGCCAGACATGGTGGCACAAGCCTGTAGTCCCAGCTACTCAGGAGGTGGGAGGATTGCTTGAGCCCGGAAGACTGAGGCTATAGTGAGCTATGATCGTGCCACTGCACTTCAGCCTGGGGAACAGAGTGAGACCCTGTTTCAAAAACAAGACAAAACAAAAACAAAAAACCCAACAACAAACAAAAAACCAACAACATAAAAAAAAAACCTATGTAGATCATAGACTGAATTTTGGCTTTGGATCTGGATTTTGACTTCACAAATAACACTCAAAGTATTTTAAAATATAAGGCTAAGTATTATGTAAATATATCTCGTGATTCAGTTTTAATTATACACTAAAATTATTTCTACAATTGTCAAGATTTTGTGTAGGGAAAAGACCCCTCAACTCTTCAGCAATATTTTCTGTATAGACACAGCTTCATAAAAAGAAAAAAAGAGACCGGTGTGAATATATTATTTATAGAATAAATTTTTTTTATTAAAACTTTCATTTTGCGATAAGTGGAGATTCACATTCATTGATCTATATGTTTATCCCTCTGCCAACATCACAATATCCTTATTACTGTAGCCTTGAAATCAGGTAGACTTTCCTTTTAAAAATGGGTTTAGGTATTTGAGTTCATTTCCCTTTCCATATATATTTTAGACTGCTCTGCCCTCCTCTGGAGAGGGGTAGATAGTCCA
Source organism: Macaca mulatta (assembly GCF_049350105.2). Lineage (NCBI taxonomy): Eukaryota > Metazoa > Chordata > Mammalia > Primates > Cercopithecidae > Macaca > Macaca mulatta. The sequence continues at coordinate 62,701,214 of NC_133407.1, read as the reverse complement.
GGCTTTTCATATGGTGTCCTCTGATATCATGGGGGAAGGGTGTGCTATTTACCTGTTAGCAAAAATGGGAATTACTGCATCTCATTTGGCTTCCTCTAATACCACCCTGACGTTTGGCTTCCCACTTGGTCTTTGCTGGTGTGGGTGGGTGTAGTATTAGGCTGAAGTAGAATGGTTATTGTCTAAAGTTTTCTCTTATAGGCTACTGTTTGCTGTTCTTTTGGCTAGAGAAAACAAGCTTTTGTTGAGCCTTTTCTGTGCCCACACCCATTGGTGGTTTTTGGTTGCCAGCTTCTTCAGCTCCAAGTTTGAAATGTATGAGACAAAAAATCCAGGAAACTCAACACTGTCATTCTGTGAGTCCTGAAGTCCCTAGTTATTTTGCCTTATTTTCTCTGTTTTACATATAATGCCTAGGATTTTTAGTTGCACTTATAGAGAGGAATAGGGATAATACGACTATTCCATATTCTTAGAAGCAGAAGTCGTCTTCCCCAAATTTTACTATTTTCTACAAGAAAGTACAATCAACACTGTTTATTTTCCAATGTGACTTGTAAAATGGGGTAATAAAGATGGGGTGAGGCATTACACCAAGACAAGTTTTTCAGAGCAGTAGTAGGCTGAAGTTCTAAAAAAAGACAATTTTTCAGAATGCCCTGCCACCTTACTCATGAATGCTAAATTGTTCCACATCCCTGAGAAGTAGGATGGATCATGGAAAGTGCATGGGAAGGAGTCTTGGCTTTGACTCTCTTTCTGCCACTAATTCTGATTCTAGAAGAGACAACCATCTCTTAGAGAGGTCCAACTAATGCTAAAGCATTGCTGAAGCCACGTGAGAGCACTGGACACTTACAACTTCTGTCTCAGTTCTTTGAAAAGGGGGCCAAATTCTGCTGGTCTCAGAAAAATGAAAAAGGGTACTGTCTGCTGAGGCTCTGTCTTGACCAAACTGAATGTTCATGAAAGCAGGCATCTTTTTTCTAGCCTCATTTTATTTTTGCTATAAAATATTTGCTATCATTTGTGGGAAATTCTGTATTTCATCCAATAAATATTTTATGAGACATTTCAATCTTGTAAAGAGATGGTAAGTTACTCTGTTCTGGATTGTCGGAAGCAGCCACCTCTCTCTGTCTGCCTTCATCATGCTTCTTGCATGTACTGGCCTCACCTGCTTCTTCCTCTGGTTGAAACAAATTGCTGTCCAGTCCTATGTGAGCTCCAGTAGTAACCAAACTGTGAGGCCCTGTGTCTGTACAGGCTCTGGAAATGCCTGGCACTTAGACATGCTTAATTAATAACCATGACAAAATAGGGCCTTGGATTTTCAGGCTGCTCCCTGCAGATTCCTCAAATTGGAATCCTGGTAGAGCCCTCAGGATAAAGTTGCTATTTAATAGATGGATGGATGAATACATAGATAGAAGGATAATGTAGGTCTATGTATAATTTATAAACATGGAAGTTTTCTGCAGTGGTTGTATATTTAGACCATAACAGAATCTTAAATGTTTTGAAATGTATAGTAAGTTAGAGCATGCACCTACAATATCCTGAAAATAAGCTGGTTTCTATTATTTTGAAAAACTAGTTTATGGCTATATTTTTGAAATCTGAACACAGGTTATTTTGTATTGAAGATAGGAAGTGTGGCGAGAAAACTGCAATAATTTTCATTTTTAAAAATTTTTTTCCTTTGCCCTCATTTTCTGTGTCCTTCGCTTCCTCTACTGATCTAACTTCCAAGGTTAATGTTTAAGAAATAAAAAAAGAGGAAAACTCAATACTGCCAACATCAGTATTTATTACAAAATGTGCCTCTTAAACAAAATAGAAAACTTACAGAATTGTTGAACTCAATTCTTAAGGTATCCAGATTGAATTTATTTCCATTCTTGAAAATTCAGATTAAAGTCCACTTTTTCCAAGCAATCTTCCTAGATCATTTTGAGCTAAGACCTTGCCACACTGCAGTTATTCCTTCCTCTCAAGTCCTTAGTATCACTACCACCCAGGTGATATTTTTCATCGCCTATCTGGGCCATCTGCCATTGGTGTTCATGTCTTATTTTGCTGCTAGGTTGTGAGCAACTAGAGTCCAGAAACATTTCCGCTCTCTCAAATGTCTTCATATAGGAGTACCCCAAAATATTTTTTCAATAAATTTATAAACAATGTACTAGAAGAATCAGCTCTGAAAGTTATGCTGTCTTTTAGGCACATTATGCTGTAAGCAGATTTTGACTCTTCTGTCCAGACTTTATCCTTTATGTTTATTAATCATTTAAATTCATTACCCCTCATCTACCAACTAATAGCAGGAATTGAGGGCCATAAAAATACCTTACATTAGCAAGTGAATCCAGTATTCTGCGTTATTTTCAATACTTCCCACAAAACCTGTTTATATTACATTGAATCTATTCAGAAATTGAACTCCATTCAAAAATACATTTAGCTTTTTATAACCCTATATTTGGCATTGTGATACTCTAATAAAATACTTTATTTCATATTCCTGACTCCATTTGTAGAGTGATTAGAGTACACAGCTAGCTATGGCATAATGAAAAATGGATGAATTATGTAGATCAGTGCTGATCTACATAAGACATAAGATTTTGTCTACAGAGGTAGACAAAATCCCCACCAGGATGTCCACGTCCTAATCCCTGAAACCTGTGAATATGCTATTTCACATGGCAAAGGGAATTTGTAGATAAGATTAAGGATCTCAAGATGGGGAGATTATCCTGAATTATTCTCCCTTCCTCTTATAAGGTAATCACCAGGGTCCTTAGAAGAGGAAGGGAGAATCAGAGTAAGAGAAGGAGATATGATAACAGAAGGAGAGAGGGAGAGAGAGAGAGGCAGAGAGACAGAGAGACGGAGACTTGAAGATACTATGCTGCTGCTGACTTTGAAGACAGAAAAAGGGGCCATAGCCAAAGAATACAAAGGTAGCTTCTAAAAGTTAGAAAAGGTAAGGAAACAGTCCTTGTTTCCTGCTGAACCTTGATGTTAGGATTTCTGATCTCTAGAACTAATTGTAAGATGGTAAATTTGTGTTGCTTTAAGGCACTGATTCTGTAGTAATTTGTTATAGCAGCAATAGGAAACTAATAGAGAAACAAAATTTGAGCCACATATGGAATTTTACATTTTCTAGTCGTCACATTAAACACATTAACATATAAAGTGACATAAATTTAATAATCAATTTTGTTTAACCCGATATGCCGATAATATGATTTCAACATATAGTCAGATTAAAAGATGGCTTATTTTATATACTTTTTTCTTAAGTAAATCTTCAAAATTCAGTGTGCACTTTACAGTTACAGTGCCTCACAATCTGGATTAGCACATTTTGAGTGCACAATTGTCATATATGGCTGGTGGCTACTGTATTGGATAGCTTAAAATGCAGATTATTCGAGTATAACCCATTTTGCCTGAGTCTTTCACGACCTTGTCACTCAAAATGAGGTTCATCAACAGCAACATTGTCACCTGTGAGTTCATCAGTTAAGGTTGCAGCACTCCCCCCTTTCCCTCCATCTATGGGCAGAATTTTCATTTTAACAAGAATGCTGGCAGTGACTCAAATGCCCATTAACCTTTGAGAAGCACTGCTCTAGATATTGGATAAAACTTTTTTTTTTGCTTGCATTATCCATATGAAAAGTTGCTTAAATATTTTGTTTAAATCACCTCTTTCTCAAAATGATCAGTATTTTCTGGTGATTGCTTTGAAAAATGTTAAGCATTGCTGGGAAAATCCAGGATTTTCTATGGAGAATTCTGCATTTTTTATCTGTTCCTTCACAGTGAAGAACTGTGAATGCTATAATCACCTGCAAAGGGATTAAATTTGATCTCTCTTCTAGCTGCCTTCAAGGTAAAATAGTGAATGAGTCTATTCAAAAAGTGCTACCACCCACTGAATAGACCTGCAGTCATGCATGAGAACAAATTGCCTGATGATTTTTCACAATGGTGTGGACAGGTAGTCCATGGGAAATCTGTGGTACAGTTGCATCACTCCCACCCTGCTGTTCATTCATACACATAAAAAGGAATTGTCAATGATGTGAAGGCTAAAGCAGGTGTACTTTCTCTAAGTTCCTTACAATAACCAGCATCTTTTCTCTGGAATTTTGTGACACTCACGCTTTGAGATGGATCGCTCATCAGCAAAATGAACACAATACGTTTGGGTGCTCAGAAAATGTTAATTGACAAAATTAATGCCATTTAAAACCACAGATGAACTTCAGCAACTGCAAGATAAAGCACAGAGTGTAAATTCCCACACTTCATCCTTTGCTTGGTGATTTGCCTTCTTGTTTTGCTTTGTTATTTTCTCCTTTGGTTCAGGAGGATTTGACAAATGAATCTTTAGCTAAAGTAGGGAAGAGCAAGTTCCTAACATTTTTTTAATACCTGAAAAGGACCTTAGGATAATGAAAATTACGTTCTTTAATGATCTAAGCAGGACAATGGAAAAGCCTGAGTCATTTAAATATTATAACAAAAATACAGACTGCTTTTGGCAATACAGCAGTCTAGATTTTATGTGTGTACCTTTAAGCTACAAAGCACTTAGATAAGTTGATAAAATGCAAGAAATATCTTCTCAAATGTGTATTTGAGATCATGGGAGTATAAGGGAAATACAGAGGCAGAACCAAAATATAAATAGTAAGTGGATAGAGGCAGCTGCTCTCAGGATAGTCGCCTGTCTTAGTAAACCTAAGTGTGTATTTCAACAGATGCATGCAGGAGGTTAGTAAACCTAAGTGTGTGTTTCAACAGATGCATGCAGGAGGTGGGCATAAGTTGGAGAGTTGAAACTGGGATCTCTTCACAAAGCCAGGATCATAGGAGAGTCACACTTCAATGAAAGGGGTAGACTAAAACTTCTGTCTACAACCAAATGGTGGTAACAAAGTCGCTAATGGAAACACAAGATGAAGAAAATAAAGAGAATGGGGGAGAATTATTAAAAAAGAGACTGACCGACAATTTTGCAGAATTGATAAATGACTAGAGGCTCAGAATTAAGCACAAATCCCAAGCACATAAATAACAATAAATCCATAGGTAGATACATTAAAGGGTAACTACATAACACAAAAGACAAAATATCAAAAGAGCAGCCACAGAGAAAAGATGGATTATTTCAAAGGAATAACAATTAGATTGATAGCAGAATTCTCTACAGTAAATATAGGAGTCAGAAGACTGTGCTCAGAGTGTTAAGATAAAATATCAACCCCATTATTCAATAAAAATGGCAAATAGTCTTTTAAAAATTTTTAGTTGACATGTAAGAATTGTACATGTTTATGGGATATGAAGTGATATTTCAAAATGTGCATATGATGTGTAATCAAATCAGGATAATTAGCATATCCATCACCTCAAACATTTATCATTTCTTTATGTTACAAACATTCAAAATCCTCTCATCTAGCTTTTTGAAAATATACAATACATTTCATGGAAAAAAAATCAGTGAGTTTATCATAGTCAATTACTGAATGAACTTCCAAAGGTTGTTCTTTCTAAAAATTAAATTGAGCCTAGAACAAACTGAAATATGGAAAAGACTAATGAACAGAGTAATTAGAATATACGATGTAAAATATAAGCAAATACTAATTGCAAAAATCAATAACAAAATGATATTAACTAATCTGGTGGGGAAAAATAGTGGAAAATATTGGAAATCAATAAAGTGAAAAGGAAGGAGGAGGATCAAAGTTTTTAGGAGTGTAGAATTACTGACCAACTTTGACTTTAAAAGTAAACATTTTGAAGGTAACTAAAAAAATAAACAGTGGCTGGGCACAGTGACTCATACCTGTAATCCCAGAGCTTTGGGAGGCTGAGGTGGGAGGATCACTTGAGCCCAAGAGTTTCAGATCAGCCTGGGAAAGAGCAAGACCCTGTCTGTACAAAAAGTTTAAAAAATTAGCCAAGCATGGTGACACACACCAGTAACCTAACTGGGAGACATCTCCCAGTAGGGGCCGACAGACACCTCATACAGGCAGCTGCCCCTCTGGGACGAAGTTTCCAGAGGAACGATCAGGCAGCAATATTTGCTGTTCTGCAATATTTGCTGTTCTGCAGCCTCTGCTGGTGACACCTAGGCAAACAGGTCTGGAGTGGACCTCCAGCAAACTCCAACAAACCTGCAACTGAGGGACCTGACTGTTAGAAGGAAAACTAACAAACAGAAAGGAATAGCATCAACATCAACAAAAAGTTCTTCTACACCAAAACCTCATCTCTAGGTCACCACCATCAAAGACCAAAGGAAGATAAAACCACAAAGATGGGGAGAAATCAGAGCAGAAAAGCTGAAACTTCTAAAAACCAGAGTGCCTCTTCTCCTCCAAAGGATCGCAGCTCCCTGCCAGCAATGGAACAAAGCTGGACGGAGAATAACTTTGATGAGTTGACAGAAGTAGGCTTCAGAAGGCTGGCAATAACAAACTTCTCTGAGCTAAAGGAGGATGTTTGAATCCATTGCAAGGAGGCTAAAAACCTTCAAAAAAGATTAGGTGAAAGGCTAACTAGAATAAACAGTGTAGAAGAGCTTCAATGACCTGATGGAGCTGAAAACCATGGCACGAGAACTTCATGATGCATGCACAAGCTTCAATAGCCAATTCGATCAAGTGAAAGAAAGGGTATCCATGATTAAGATCAAATGAATGAAATAAAGTGAGAAAAGGTTAGAGAAAAAAGAGTAAAAAGAAAAGAACAAAGCCTCCAAGAAATATGGGACTACGTGAAAAGACCAAATCTATGTTTGATTGGTGTATCTGAAAGTGACAGGGAGAGTGGAATCAAGTTGGAAAACACTCTTCAGGATATTATCCAGCAGAACTTCCCCAACCTAGAAAGGCAGGCCAATGTACAAATTCAGGAAATACAGAGAAGGCCACAAAGATACTCCTTGAGAAGAGCAACCCCTAGATACATAATTGTCAGATTCATCAAGGATGAAATGAAGGAAAAAGTGATAAGGGCAGCCAGAGAGAAAGGTTGAGTTACCCACAAAGGGAAGCCCATCAGACTAAGAGCGGATCTCTCAGCAGTAAATCCTACAAGCCAGAAGAGAGTGGGGGCCAATATTCAACATTCTTAAAAGAATTTTCAACCCAGAATTTCATAACCTGCCAAACTAAGCTTCATAAGTGAAGGAGAAATAAAATCCTTTACACAAGCAAATGCTGAGAGATTTTGTCACCATCAGGCCTGCCCTACAAGAGCTCCTGAAGGAAGCGCTAAACATGGAAAAAAACAACCAGTATCAGTCACTGCAAAAACATGCCAAAATGTAAAGACCATTGATGCTATGAATAAACTGCATCAATTAATGGGCAAAATAACCAGTGAACATTATAATGACAGGATCAAATTCACACATAATAATATTAACCTTAAATGTAAATGGGCTATGTGCCCCAATTAAAAGACAGACTGGCAAATTGGATAGTCAAGACCCATTAGTGTACTGTATTCAGGAGACCCATCTCATGTGCAAAGACGCAAATGGGCTCAAAATAAAGGGATAGAGGAAGGTCTACCAAGCAAATGGAAACCAAAAAAAAAAAAAAAAAAAAAAGCGGGAGTTGCAATCCTAGTCTCTGCTAAAACAGACTTTAAACCAACAAAGATCAAAAGAGACAAAGAAGGCCATTACATAATGGTAAAGGGATCCATTCAACAAGAAGAGCTAACTATCCTAAATATATATGCACCCAATTCAGAAGCACCCAGATTCATAAAGCAAGTCCTTAGAGACCTACAAAGAGACTTAGACTCCCACACAATAATAATGGGAGACTTTAACACCCCACTGTCAATATTAGATCAAGACAGAAGGTTAACAAGGATATCTAGGACTTGAACTCAGCTCTGCAGCAAGCAGACCTAATAGATATCTACCAAACTTTCCATCCCAAATCAACAGAATATACATTCTTCTCAGCACCACATGGCACTTATTCTAAAATTGATCACATAATTGGAAGTAAAGCACTCTTCAGCAAATGTAAAAGAAGTCACAGCAAACTGTCTCTCAGACCACAGTGCAATCAAATTAGAACTCAGGATTAAGAAACTCACTCAAAACCACACAACTCACTCCAACAACTTGCTCCTGAATGACTACTGGGTAAATAATGAAATGAAGGCAGAAATAAAGATGTTCTTTGAAACCAATGAGAACAAAGACACAACATACCAGAGTCTCTGGGACACAGCAAAAGCAGTGTTTAGAGGGAAATTCATGGCACTAAATGCCCACAAGAGAAAGCAGGAAAGATCTAAAATTGACACCCTAATATCACAATTAAAAGAACTAGAGAAGCAAGAGCAAACACATTCAAAAGCTAGCAGAAGAGAAGAAATAACTAAGATCAGAGCAGAACTGAAGGAGATAGATACATAAAAAAAAAAACCCTTTAAAAAAATCAATCCAGGAGCTGATTTTTTGAAAAGATCAACAAAATTGATAGAGTGTTAGCAAGACTAATAAAGAAGAAAAGAGAGAAGAATCAAATAGACGCAATAATGATAGAGATGCAAAAAAATGATAAAGGGGATATCACCACCGACCCCACAGAAATACAAACTACCATCAGAGAATACTATAAACACTTCTACACAAATAAACTAGAAAATCTAGAAGAAATGGATAATTTCCTGGACACATACACCTTCCCAAGACTAAACCAGGAAGAACTTGAATCTCTGAATAGACCAATAACAGGCTCTGAAATTGAGGCAATAATTAATAGCCTACCAACCAAAAAAAGTACAGGACCAGATGCATTCACAGCCAAATTCCACCAGAAGTACAAAGAGAACTGGTACCATTCCTTCTGAAGCTATTCCAATCAATAGAAAAAGAGGGAATCCTCCCTAACTCATTTTATGAGGCCAACATCATCCTGATACCAAAGCCTGGCAGAGATACAACAAAAAAGAATTTTAACTATATCCCTGGTGAACATTGATGCTAAAATCCTCAATAAATACTGGCAAACCAAATCCAGCAGCACATCAAAAGTTTATCAACAAGATAAAGTTGGCTTCATCCCTGGGATGCAAGGCTGGTTCAACATATGCAAATCAATAAATGTAATCCTTCATATAAACAGAAACAATGATAAAAACCACATGATTATCTCAATAGATGCAGAAAAGGCCTTTAACAAAATTCAACAGCCCCTCATGCTAAAAACTCTCAATAAACTAGGTATTGATGGAACATATCTCAAAACAATAAGAGCTATTTATGACAAACCCACAGCCAATATACTGAATGGGCAAAAACTGGAAGCATTCCCTTTGAAAACTGGCACAAGACAGGGATGCCCTCTCTCACCACTCCTATTCAACATAGTGTTGAAAGTTCTGGCCAGGGAAAACAGGCAAGAGAAAGAAAGGGTATTCAATTAGGAAATGAGGAAGTCCAATTGTCCCTGTTTGCAGATGACATGATTGTATATTTAGAAAACCCCATTGTCTCAGCCCCAAATCTCCTTAAGCTGATAAGCAACTTCAGCAAAATCTCAGGATACAAAATCAATGTACAAAAATCTCTAGCATTCATACACACCATTAACAGAAAAACAGCCAAATCATGAGTGAACTCCCATTCACAATTGCTACAAAGAGAATAAAATATGTAGGAATCCAACTTACAAGGGATGTAAAGGACCTCTTCAAGGAGAACTACAAACCACTGCTCAACTAAATAAAAGAGGACATAAACAGATGGAAGAATATTCCATGCTCATGGATAGGAAGAATCAATGTCATGAAAATGGTCATACTGCCCAAAGTAATTCATAGATTCAATGCCATCCCCATCAAGCTACCAATGACTTTCTTCACAGAATTGGAAAAAAATACTTTAAAGTTCATATGGAACCAAAAAAGAGCCTGCATTGCTAAGACTATCCTAAGCAAAAAGAACAAAGCTGGAGGTATCACACTACCTGACTTCAAACTATACTACAAGGCTTCAGTAACCAAAACAGCATGGTACTAGTACCACAACAGAGATATAGACCAATAGAACAGAACAGAGGCCTCAGAAATAACACCACACATCTATAACCATCTGATCTTTGACAAGCCTGAGAGAAACAAGAAATGGGGAAAGGATTCCCTATTTAATAAATGGTCCTGGGAAAACTGGCTAGCCACATGTAGAAAGCTGAAACTGGATTCCTTCCTTACACCTTATACAAAAATTAATTCAAGATGGATTAGAGACTTAAATGTTAGACCTAAAACCACAAAAACCCTAGAAGAAAACCTAGGTAATACCATTCAGGACATAGGCACGGGCAAGGACTTCATGACTAAAACACCAAAAGCAATGGCAACAAAAGCCAGAACAGACAAATAGGATCTAGTTAAACTAAAGAGCTTCTGCACAGCAAAGGAAACTACCATCAGAGTGAACAGGCAACCTACAGAATGGGAGAACATTTTTGCAATTTACCTATCTGACAAATGGCTAATATCCAGAATCTACAAATAACTCAAACAAATTTACAAGAAAAAAACCCATCCAAAAGTGGGCAAAGGATATGAACAGACACTTCTCAAAAGAAGACATCTATGCTGCCAACAGACACATGAAAAATTGCTCATTTTCACGGGTCATCAGAGAAATGCAAATCACAACCACAATGAGATACTATCTCATGCCAGATAGAATGGCAATCATTAAAAAGTCAGGAAACAACAGATGCTGGAGAGGATATGGAGAAATAGGAACGTTTTTACACTGTTGGTGGGAGTGAAAATTCGTTCAACCATTGTGGAAGACAGTGTGGCAATTCCTCAGGGATCTAGAACTAGAATTACCATTTGACCCAGCAATCCCATTACTGGGTATATAACCAAAGGATTATAAATCATGCTACTATAAAGACATGTGCACATGTATGTTTATCACAGCACTATTCACAATAGCAAAGACTTGGAACCAACCCAAACATCCATCAACGATAGACTGGATTAAGAAAATGTGGCACATATGCACCATGGAACACTAGCCGTAAAAAAAGATGAGTTCATGTCCTTTGCAGGGACATGGATGAAGCCAGAAACCATCATTCTCAGCAAACTATCACAAGGACAGACAACCAAACACTGCATGTTCTCACATACAGGTGGGAATTGAACAATGTGATCACTTGGACACAGAGTGGGGAACATCACACACTGGGGCCTGTCGGGGTTTGGGGGGCTGGGGGAGGGATAGCATTAGGAGAAATACTTAATGTAAATGATGAGTTGATGGGTGCAGCAAGCCAACATGGTACATGTATACCTATGTGTCAAATCTGCACGTTGTGCACATGTACCCTCAAACTTAAAGTGTATATATATATATGTCATTGGATTATAGGAAACCCAAATCTAGTCTGCTTATGAGGGACACATTTAAAACAGGGACTCAGGAAGGTTGCAAGGAAAAAAATGCAAAACAATACATTGGGTAGATTTCAACCAAAAGGAAGCTTTTTTTTGGTAAATTATTAGGCAAAATAGTTTGTAGGGCAGAAAGAATTTTCAGAGTTAAAGAGATAAAATGGTCTTTCTCTACCTGCATAATAAAAGTCTCACTTCACTAGAAAGAGACAACGTTTCTAACCTGTATATGTCTACTAACAAAATATTCAGAGATAAAATTTACACGCTAATGAGAAATTGACAAATCCACAATTGTTGAGGGAGATCTGAATGTAATCTCAGTAATTGATAGATGAAGAAAACAAAAATTCATTAAGGATATAGAAAATTACAACATAATTAACAGTCGATCTATTGGAGACACACACACACACACATGCACACACACAGACTTGCACTCACCAATTAGAAAATACATATCTTTTCTCAAACAACATGGAATATTGAAAAGAAAATTGACCCAAAGTATTAACCAATTCCAGCAATCCATTAGAAAGTGCATCATGACAGTTAAGTGAAAGTTATCTTGATAAATTTAGGAAGTAAGACTGTATGAGCATCTCAATAAAAGCAGAGGCATCTGATAAAATTCAGTATCCATGATAAAAATTCTCAGTGAACTAGGAATAGAAAGAATTTTATTAAGTTTGTGAAATATATTGATAAAAAGCTTTTATAGTAAGCACATAATGGTGAAACATTAGACATTCCTTTTAAAATTAGAAATGAGAAAAAAATGCTCTCTGTCTTAAGATTGTACAGAGGGCCTAATCAATGGATTAAAATGAGATAAAGAAATATTATGTTTCTGAATCACAGAGGAAGAAATGAAATTGTTGTTATTCTCAGATGATATGTTTTACAGCATAGAAAACCCAAGAGCATCTATAGTAAAGTTATTAGAGTTAATAAGAGCTCAGCAAGCTTACTGGCTATTAGATCAATATAAAAAATTGCATTCCTTATTCATCAGGAACAAACAGTGACAATCTATAAAAATATGAAAGGTGCCCTTTACAATGTAGCGGCAGCAAAAATGGCTCCTAGAAATAAGTCTAACAAAATTTGTATATGAAGTGTATGGTAAAAATTACAAAACTTTAATGAATGACATTAAAAAAAACCTAAACAAATGAAAAGATATACCACATTTGTAAATAAGTACACTCAATATCATAAAGATATTAACATTCCTAAATTCAAGGCAATTTCAATAAAAATTCCAAAATGTTTTCCTATAGTACTTGAAAACAAGGATTATAAAATATTCATAGGGGAGCAAAGGATCAAGAATAACCAAGACAATTTTGAAGAACAAAGTGGGGGAAATCATCTACTTGTCCGAATTGTTCAAGTTTCGAATATATATTTGTGTATGTACACATATCTATCTATCAAGACTTATTATAAAGCTATAGCAATTAAGATGCTGTAGTACTATTGTAGAGAAAAAAATTTGACTAACAAGAGAGGCTAAAGAATCCAGGAAACACATATGTGGAGATTAACAAATTACAGAGCTGCCGTTTTGCTAAAGAGGAAGGAGGTACTGAGACAGTTGGTTAGCCATGTAGAAAAAAAATCTGTCTCACATCATTCCGGGGAGACAGAATTCTTAAGTATAAAAACTAAAATGTTAGGCCATCAGGGGAAATAATAGAGATGGTGAATATCTTGTGTATATAAGAAAGTATTTCTCAAGACAAAAAGGATGAACCATAAAGGAAAAGATTAACAAATTTAATACATTAAAGTTTAAAACTTCAATACATCAGTAAACACTGTAGGAACAAAGTAGACAAGCCACAAGCTTGGATAATAGAGTAGTATGTTTAACAAAGCAGTAATATTTAGGACATGTAAAAATTCCACATCAACAGGAAAAAAAAGAAACAATGTAATAGAAAAATTAGAATATAAACAAAATTCATAAAAGGAGAAATCTGGAATAGCCAATAAGCAGATGAAAAGATCTTTAAGCTCACTAGTATTTGAGGAAATATCCCAAATACTGCAATACAAAGCATCCAAGAAATACCTCAAAATGCAATAGATAACCATTTCATATCTATCAGATGTCTAAAAATTTAAAAGTATGAAAATGTCAAGAATCAGATGTGAAACAACAGGAATTCAAAAGCTGATAAAAGTGTGAAAATGTACGCTTAAGAGCAATTTGGCAATATCTAGCAAAACTGCAGATGTTCTTGTCTTACAACCCAGCAGTGCCACTCCAGGGTACACATCCTGAAGAAACTAGCACATGTACTTAGGGAGGTACAGTGCTCTGTGGTTTCCTCTTGGTTACCTCCCTGATGCCACTGTCTGCCACTCTTTCTCCCAGTCTGTTTTAGCCACACTGGCCTCCTTGTTTCTAGGACACACTGGGCACATTTCTACCTCTGGGCCTTTGCACTGGCTGTTTCTTCTGCCTGGAATGCTCTTCCTTAAGGTGCCCCTAGGCATCTTCTTATTCCTTTCCAGTTTTTACTTGAATGTCAACTGTCATTGAGGTCTTCCTTGTTCCTTTATTCTCTATTGCCTTCCCAATTTCATTTTCTTTTACATTAGCACTTATTAACATAATGTACATTCTATTTATTTTCTTATTTATGTATGTAAATTTATGTATATAAATGAAGTTACACATAAAGGCAGGGTTTTGGTTGGTTTTGGTTTACTGCTGTGTACTGGTACCTAGAACAATACCTGGTCCATAGTATTTGCTCATTAAATATTTGTTATAAGAATAAATGTGCATAAAATGTTTCTTACAGCATTGTTTGTAATCTTTTCACCTGTGTGAAATAAAGCAGGACAAATAACATTCTTATTTGTGCCCTGAGAGGAAACTGAGACACAGAGAGGTGAGGAGCTTGCCTGAATTCACAGGACAGGTGACCAGCTGAGTGTCAGGTATATAAGGCAGCCCTGTCTCTGACTTGAATAAATTCTACATTGCTGTGTTTTAGTTAAAACATGTTAAAATGGAAAATCAGTTTATTCTCTTAAATATTATATAATCTCCTAGAACATGTATTACTTTGGAGATGATTTTTCCATTTATTTCATAAATAAGAATTACTTCAAGCCAATTTGAATGCAAAAGCTTCTCAGTCATGTTTGCCCTGACGTATATAGGGTAAGTGATTATCCTACTGTGAATTTTACTAGTGAGAATTTAATTAGTAAGATGTTCACTATATGAGGCATGTAAAGAATGCTGAGAATATGAATGTTGTACATTACATGCATTTACTGTAATCATGTAATATATAATTTTATCTAAAAGGACCTTCTATTCCACTTTGTTTAAAGCCTAAAATGAAGGAAAGAAAAAATGCATTTAAGAGGATACAATTCAGCTTTTCCCTACAAAATGCAGAGGCCTGCCTATTCCACAAAAAACATCTCCTGGCTATTAGTGTTAATGGAACTTACGAGCACATGTAAACATAAAGAAGTTTCCTTAGTGCGAAAACATTTAAGAACAGTCCATCTTGTATCCATGACTGTTCTCTCTCCTTGTGGAGGAGAGAAGTGTAGAGAGAAAAACAGAACTGACATCCTGCCACTAGGGCAGGAAATAGAAACAGAGATGGATAGAAACATAGGAGATGTGCCAATACCCCAGGCAGAAGTCCAGAGTCAGGTGTTCATGTCATTACAAACATCTAAAGCTGTAGTCTTCAAGGAAGGTGGAAAATGGGGCTGATGAGTTGAAGAGAAATGCTCAAGACTTAGTATAATGTTCTTGTTTACAAGAGACTTATGATTGATTGTAAGCACATCATGTAGACAAATAAAAATGACTTTCCTGTTCACTAGATGGGGTTAATGGGATAAAGTAAGCTGTGCTAATCAGGTTTTAGGATTTGGAGTGGGTGGCTCCCTACCGATGAGCTGAGAGTCAGGTGTGACGTGGCTGTCCACCAGGCTTGGCGTCAACATTGACTGCCTTATGATTGACCATCAAAGAACTCCAGCTTGAGATAATTAAAAAAACCAACATCGCATGTTTGAAAACTATTTGAAATGATCTGCTAAAGCTAAACACATGCACATACATAATCCAGCAATTCTACTCCTAGATATATACTGAAGAGGAAAATGTCCTTCTGTTCTCCAAAAGACATATGAGAGAGTATTCATGTCAGCACTATTCACGATAGCCCCAAACGGAAATAAACCAAACGTCCATCAAAATTCAAAGGAACAGGAATAATCATTCAATGGGATATTACACAGCAGTGAAAATGAACAAAGCACTGCCATATGAAACAACAATGGATTAATCTTAAAATCACAATGTTGAGTAAAAGAAGCCAGATATAAAAGAGTATACACTGTACAGGGAAAAATAATCTATGGTGTTAAAATTCAAGATAATGGTTTGGGCACGGTGGCTCATACCTGCAATCCCAGCACTTTGGGAGGCCAAGGTGAGTGGATTATCTGAGGTTGGGAGTTTGAGACCAGCTGATCAACACGGAGAAACCCTGTCTCTACTAAAAATACAAAATTAGCCAGGTGTGGTGGCACATGTCTGTAATACTCCGGAGGCTGAGGTGGGAGAATCACTTGAACCCAGAAGGTGGAGGGTGCAGTGAGCTGAGATTGCGCCATTGCACTCCAGCTTGGGCAACAAAAGTGAAACTCCATCCTCCCCCCATCAAAAAAAAAAAAAAAAAAAAAATTCAAGATAATGGTTCCTCTTGGTAGAGGTGGGAGGAAAGTACCGAAAATGGAGCGTTGTGAGAGCTGCTGGGTTGCTGGTCGTGCTCTTGATCTGGATTTTGCTTTGTGAAAATTCATCTAGCTGTACAGTTAGGATTTACGCATTTGTCTGTGTGTGCATTACACCCCAATACAATATTTACATTCAAAATGCAACATATAGGCAAGTATATGTGAGTGCAGGGTACAGAAGTTTGACAAAATGAATTTTAGGATGGGACTGATAAAAGAAAATTTGTTGAAGAAAGTAAAGTTTTAGTTCAGCATTGAGATTAGGAAGGTGCATGATTTGGCTGAGAAATGTGAGTGGCTTAAGGGAGATAAAAGTGTCTTGTATGTTAGGAATGGGGGAGAATAGGACAGGCAGAAGGCAGTAAGTGCTTTGCTGAGGCAGAAATCCACTGAAGATACATAAAGAGAAGGTATGTTCTCATGTAAGAGATATATAAGAGGACATTTAGATTTTGATATGCAATAGAGGACTGCTGTTTTTCCTTCCACTTTTTTTTTTTTTTTTTTTGAGACAGGGTCTTGCTCTGTCACTCAGGCTGGAGTGCAGTGTGCTATCATAGCTCACTATAACCTCAAAGTCATTGGCTAAAGTGATTCTGTTGCCTTAGCCTCAGAGTACTGGGACTGCAGGTGTGAACCACCATGCCTGGCTGTTTTTACTTTTTGTAGAGACAAGCTTTAACTATGCTGCTCAGGATAGTCTCGAACGCTGGAGCTCACATGATCCTCCTGCCTCGGCCTTCCAAAGTGCTGGGATTACAGGCATGGGCCACCACACCTGGCCTCATTTAGTAATTTTTAATTTAAGTAGATAATTATATATGTAACATATATTACCTGTATTTATACATAAATTTAAGTATAAAAAATACATATAGATCTAAGTATATCTAGGTATTTTATGTATTATATTTGTACATAAACATATGTATAATTATAGCTTATATAAACAGTATCTGTTCTCTCATTATGGAGCATTTTTTAAAATAGTAAAGTGTATGAAAAGAAAATGACTTTTAACTCCATTCCTCTTATATAACATTGTGGCAGCCTCCGAGTGTCTATATTGAGAATTGTGGAGATATAATTGAGGATTAATCACATGGAGGGATAATATTAAAGAAACATAAGTATTAAATTCATAGGGGTCTGATTTTCAAGCTTTGTATGCTTCCTAACTCCAATTTGCTGCCAGGGAGCTGACATTCTCTGAAGAATGGCATCTGCAGGTACAGTCCTCTTTTTCTTTTTCCTCTCACCTGACTGAGTTGTAATACCTCTGCTAAAACAAACATACCTAAAGATGTCAAATACAGTTATAATCCCCACCCTTTCAAAATAAGTTTCCATGAGAAAGGTAAAGAATGTTTGTCCTTTCCTATATGTTTTGTCAAATCTAGAATTTAGGATTTTAGAAGTTTGCCATGGAGAGCAAAGGATTTTGGCCACAATTTAGCTGAAATATCAAAGATTGGGTTGAGGTCACAGAACAAGGTAAGACAAGAGACCTCCTAGAAAATAAAAGCTAAAAACTGCACCAATTGTAGCACCCAGTTCATTAATTTTATCTCCTCAAGTATAATTTTCGTATTTGTCTTCCGTGTGGTTGCATCTGGGAGAGGATGAATTGGGAAAAGACTTGTGAAGTCACTGAGAGTTGGCAACTTACACAAACTTTATGCAAGTCCCTCCTGAACACGGACTAAAGGGCATTACTTAACTCTCATAGCTTGGGATACAGCTCAATGTAGCCAACAAAATCTGGACACTTAAAGGTCTCTGTCTTGATCGATTTTGCCACAGAAACCAGAAGGTGTAACGTCAAAGGATCCTGGTAGCTGAGACAAATTTACTTCACCCTCAGCTGTTTCTGCACTCAGCTGATGGGTAGCCAGTGGGTGCCTCCCTCCCTGAAGAACATTAGCTCTAAAGTTCTCGAGGCTGGCTCCTTGGAAAGGACATTAACCTACAGTGGAGATGGGACAATCTTCTGGAACATAATTTGGTTACAACCTATACTTTCCTCAGCAATGAGTATTTTAGAAATACCTTGCTCATCAAGGATAATTGTTTATTAGTTAGATATAAATTCTTCAATGAAAGTGGAATTTGGTAC
Organism: Macaca mulatta; assembly: GCF_049350105.2. NCBI lineage: Eukaryota > Metazoa > Chordata > Mammalia > Primates > Cercopithecidae > Macaca > Macaca mulatta. Next base: position 62,682,823 of record NC_133407.1, on the reverse strand, counting down.
AGGTTGATGAAAACAGAGGAAGTAAGTAATCCAAGGGGCATGGTGGTAGTTTGTCCATGAACTGAAAATGAGAGCAAAGGATTGAGGGAATTTAGGGTTGGTTCAAAGGGCATAAATTAGGAATTGCAAAGCCTGCTTAAGGAGCGTTCAAGACTTAGAGGTAACATTCTGAACTATCTCAGGAAATGCAAGGAAAGCACTTGTATATCCTTGTATGCTTAGTTCAAGGGTATCTGATGCACATGTGACTTGTTGAAAATAATTCCTTCTGCTTTTCACAAATATAAAGCTCAAGTTTACTCTAAGGAAACAATTACTGGGAAAGGTAAAACCACTGTGGGAGAAGGGAAAGGACCTCCTATTCTCATATCAACTCATATTAAGAATAATAGCAGAGTTCTATTGCTCCAGAGGGACTAATTTGTCCCTTTGTTTCACTGAACACTTGCTGCGATCCCCTGGGTGGTTCAGCAAAGTGTGTCTTAAACCACCATCTACATAAGTCCATTAAAATTGATGTGTCCTCCACACAAACTCATGCCTAGAGCCCTAAATTTACAAATAAAATGTGGATTATTTGCATCCTGAAAGAATTCTTTAAGCAAGATAAAACACAAGATTTCTTTAAATAGAAAATTATGTGGTGTGTTTTACAACACAGTTGCATGTACAACAATTTGATCTACATACAATTTTTCTAGGAGCACATCTTTAAGGTCAAGAGCAGAATGTCTGTATATTCGTGACAGTTACTGATGTGGCTAACTGTCCCAGCACACAATGTATTGGCATCTGATGAATTATTGGAATAGCAACTTCTTGACCACTGCAAGGTGTTTAAGAAAGATCCCAGTCTCATGGGAAAGCTTTTATTTTAACTGTTGATTCAGTACAGGAAAACCCAGTGGGGAGGGGGAAAAGCAAATTTTTCATTAGCCTCTTATAAAAGAGGTATTCTCCTGATTAGCTTCTGTACTGACTGGCTAAGCTGGTTATTCTGAGATTCTCCCTCGTTGTAATCCTTGTGGACATTCTTCACTTAAAAGTGATAATCATAAAAATAATGACCCTACTCTGATAATCATTAATATTAGAATCAAATTAGACACTGTGTAAGAATACACTTTACAAAGAATAGAGCTATACAAATATCATAAAAAACACTGAATCTGGTGTGCTGTTTGTATAAACATCAGGATTATTTGTTTCTGAAATATGGCACCACAAATAAGTCTTCAACAGAAAAATGCTTTCCAGAGTATCAAACTCCAATTTAATAATCAAAAAAGGGAAGCATATAGTTTCATTAACGAAAAAGCTGATGGAATGTTACAAGATTCACACACCATCACAGAGCTGTCCTGTGATGAGCATGACTGAATTCTACTTCCATCTGCTCGGAGCACCCCATGAGCAAGTGACAAACCCAGTGGTGCTGCAGGCCTCTCAGTATTGTAAGCACAGCTCATCAGCAGGAAAAATCATTAAGCAGCAGGAAAGAGAAAAAGGATAATAAGTGAAGGGGGGCAACTTGAGAGAGATGGGGGAGAAGAAGGGGTGGGAATTTACATGAAGAAATGGCAAGTCCAATGATGGGAATAAAACATAAAATGATGTGTGGAAAAAGAGACATGGGGAGGGGCTGTAGGGGACTTAGCAAAGAGAATCCAGAAAGAAACTTAATGGGATATAGAGGATATAGAGGAAGAATGATACCAGCTATTAGAAAACCCAAACAAAGACCAGTGCAAAGACCATGTGTTGGACGTAAAGATGCCACAGGGTTTAAAAACTTTCCATTTAATTTGCGAAACAATGGGCCGGAAAGCCACATCCTGCAGGCAGTTGCTATTTTAATAGTTGATTCATCCTCATAAGCCATTAGGTACCATTCCTGAGCACAATTCAATAGTAACTCCCTACTCAGCTTCCCATTGACTTACAAGAATTGTAAGCCTTCCATAATTCTTAACTTACACACAGGAGTGGCAAGATGTAGTTATTATATTTGTATTTTTTTCTAGGACCCTAATATTATTGATAAGGAAGAATAATTGGCCAAGAAGAGCTTGTTAGTAGTATCAAAATCTGTTCTCTTTTGTTCTGTGTTCTGAGACCAGTAATCATATGACTATATTCAGAAATTGAAGAACTTCCTTGACCCTTCATTATGAGACAAATGAAATTGCTGATTTATCAGGCAGAGACAATGTGTACTTTATTTCTTGTCTGGGCTATTAGATATGAATGAGCAGGAGAGGAAGATGACTTATGCAGTAGAATAATTCTCCTTTTACTCATTTATCTACAGTAATCAGTCATTTAAGACTGTTAACTTTTTGTTGGGTTGAAGCCAAATGTCCCTAAAGTTTGGCCAACTGCAAAGGTTCATCACTAAAACCATTATTTGTACAACTCTGTCAAGCATGAAAATACTCTCATCTAGGAAAAAAAATCAGAGTTGATGACTCCGGCAGAGATTGAAGGGTGGGAATTGACTGCAAAGGGCATGAGGGAACTCTCTGGGGCTATGATAATACTAGAGAGAATCCAATATAAGATATAATACTGTTTTAGTAGGAGTTAGGATCACACAGATTATATATTTCTCAGAACTCAGCAGACGAAAGAAACTTAGCAGATAGACACTTAAGATTTGTATATTTTATTACATGTAAATGTTGCATTAAAATCTGTAAGCAAATGTTCTAGCTAATATATGTACTGAAGTATTTCAGGGGAAGTTATGATGTTTGGATTTTGAAATGCATACAACAATGACTTGTTGATGGCTAGACAGATTTGTGGCAAAGCAAGCATAGTAATATACTGATGACATAATTCAGATGGTAGATACATGTTGTATATTTAAAATTTTTCATAAAAAATGTTGGGATAAAAAAATGAAAAAATCGCTCACCTTGAAAATGACTTTGTACTGAAGATAACTCTGTATGCTAACATGAAAGAAATTTGAGCTAAAACCTGGATTTTGAATGCAAATTAGAGACCCAAGCAGCCTTCCTCTATCTGTGCAGAGTTGGGTCTCTAACTCTTGAGAAGTCACTTCTGTTATGAGAGAAGTTCCTTTTTTAAAAATGTACCAAGCACTTGGCTGTACCAATCCATCTTGTCCCCATTCCATTCCTTTGGGACATTCCTTTGTTCATTCCTTCTGGGAATGGCACTGAGCTGAAGGGGCAACATAAGACATATCATTACTATATTTGTAAAAAGTGTGTGGGTGTCATAGACAACACAGAGTCATAAGGAAAGGATGGGGCAGTTTCTGCTCTTAATGGGATTATAATGGAGACAGGGGAGGTGGGGTAGCAAACAAGATTGAAAGACCTAATAACCAACTAGCTGATAGAAAATGCTTTCTCATATACACTCGGCTGCTATTATAGCGTTTGTGGAGTCAAGGAGCTTGGAAAGTGAGTTAGTAAGGGGCTACCGATGAGACTCTGCTGTGAGCAAAGGTGCCCACTTCCAGATCAATCTTCTGGGCTCCTTCTCTTTCCCAAGTCCTTAGTCCATAACTCCCCTTCTTGGCACTTTTCCTCCAGCTCCACGGATTTATTATTTTTCTTTCCTCCATAATCCTCAGAATTCTTCTCTCACCAACTAGGACACCAAGTTAGATGTACTCTCCCCAGATTCTCTTATTGTCCTGGAAAATCCAGGGTAAATCTCTCTTGGATTCCCTTATTGTCCTGGAAGAAGCAGGTTGCTGCGTCTTGTTTCCCTGCTTCTCTTTTTTCCAGGACAATAAGAAAGAGAATATCTTATCTATTGTCAGAAATGCAAATAAAAATACGTAATAGACATGAAAAAGCTACAAAAGTTTAAGAAGTCACACATCTTCTTTAAGCCAAAGTTCCTGAGGCATATTTTGTGTTTTTCTGTCTGGCTGGTTTTTAGGAACCATGGAGAAGTACCTTCCAGTTTTATTCTTGAAAGAGTTCCTCAAACCCCCTTATGGCTTTTGATGCTTGTCTTCTGACTCTTGATACCTGGTTCCACCGGCACCTTCCTACATGAGCATCCCAGATGAAGATTCAGAGCTTACAATGAGCATCCCATTTAGGCTCAACATTGTTCTTGAATGGGGTAGGGAATTTATATCTTACAGATCCTTGTGGCCAGTGATTCCCTTCGTAAAAGGCTTCGTATGTTATCCAGGAACTGCCTCCTTACACTTTTTCACTTGGAAAACTCATTTGCACAAAAGACCTGGATGGGATTTGCCTTATTTTTCTACACTGATTTTAATCTTGTTTTGAGGAAAGTTTAATTTATGCCTTTTTTCCTAGAGATGAGACTATTTGATATGATTTAATTTTCTTCTTAACTCTTAGAAGCATATTACTGCAGCTCAGAACAAAGGGGACATATTAACGGGGCTATTTTCAGGGATCATATTTTCAGCTTCAAGTTTAATCTGCATGTGAATTTTGATTCTTTTTTTTTTTTAAAAAAGTTTACAGATAGGGTCTCACTATGTTGTCCAGGCTCATCTTGAACTCCTGGGCTCAAACAGTCCTCCCACCTTGACTTCCCAATGTGATGGGATTACAAGCGCGAGCCAGCATGCCCAGCCAAAATTTTGATTGTTAAATACTCACTATTCCAGTGTTATAACTAAGTATTCCATTTTTTCCTAGTCCTTCTGTGGATTATTAAATAAGGCCAACAAATAGGATCATTTCTTGGAAGAATGAGAAGACATAGTAGGAATCAATATCATGGGTTTTCTAAGACTAATTCTTATTTACAAACGTTTTTCTTTTTAAAAGTACAATTATAAAATGAGCATGAAATGTAATAGAATTTTTATACCCTTATAAGAATGATTACATAAGTACAATTTCAGAATCTTTTCAAAAAAATTATACTTTAAGTTCTGGGATACGTGTGCAGAACATGCAGGTTTGTTACATAGGTATGTACGTGCCATGGTGGTGTGCTGCACCCATCAACCCATCATCTACATTAGGTATTTCTCCTAATTCTATCCCTCCCCTAGCCTTCCACCCCACAACAGGCCTTGGTGTGTGATGTTCCCCTCCCTGTGTTCATGTGTTAAGAACAATTTTAAAGGAAATTCTTTGCCATAACACATGTCCTAAATTTTGGTTTGGAAAATATAGTCACCATAGAGATAGAAACATGTGTTCAAGATTATAGCAACATGCTCTTAGTTTCCTAATTTGAATTACAACAAAGTTTTTAGTACACTTATTTCTTATTATAAAGGTGGTTATGGATGTCTGGTGAATTCATGCCCTTTAACAGAGAATGAAAGTCAAATTTAAAAAATCATATCCGATTCCCACTCCCAGTATATTCATACAAGCAAAACACACACACATACACAAGACAGAGAGAATTTGCTCATCAAGAAAGAGCAGTTAGATTGGTTGTAAATTACCCAATATAATTTGTATCAAATGACATTTAGCTTTGCAGAATGCTCAGTTCCCACATACTGTGACCATTAGAAAACCACGCAGTAGTTTTAAGAAGTAGATGCTTTCAGCTCTGAACTCTGTATAACAAAAGCCAAAAGTAAAAAGAAAATGTATTTAGGGCCAAACAGCAGTAAGTCTAATGACCACAAAGACCATTAGGAAATGAGCAAACAAAATTAATTCTCAGTGGGAGTTTTGGGCTCTCCAAGCACATATTCAAGTTTCATTAACCTCCTACCACAACCAGGGCCAGAGTCACTATTCATACTGGATCCTCCTTGTATCTTTTGGTAGCCAGAGAGGGGAATTAGCCCTACCCATGAACCTAGATAGAAAGACGGTAGTATAATACAATCCGGAATCCATCTGTTTGAGCTTTTGACTTAAAGCAAGTGTCAGGAAAGACCAATTATGCAGAGATTAAATGCTAATTTAAAAAAAATTAATATGTGTATGTGGTGCTGGTATCAGTTTCACTTTTATTCTCCCTTTTCATAAAACAATGTATCCATGTCATTTTGGGTGTCTTCCCTTTCCTCTCCCATCCTAAGACTGCAATCTCCTTTTGGTTTATTAAACAAACTGGAGCTGGTAGTAGTATTTGCCACAGCAACTTGGGAAATAACTGGATATGCCCTAGCTACAAAGGTGCTAGAGGAACTAAAAGAGCAAGCAAGAAAGACAAGGCAGCCCAGAGATGAGCAACTTCAGGAAGCCACAGCCACTCCTAGGGTTAGAGACACAAAGGAAAGAAGAGGCATCAAAGCCTGGAGCAGCGACCACTCAGAAGCAGCTAGAACCGTGGTGAATCCACCTAGAGAAAGCTGGAGCCACGGAGGGCAGAAGCTGTTGATAGAAAAGCTATCAAAGCATGGCGAAAGGAGGAGAAATATCATGGCTTCTTACTTCCTTTTGCATCCTGTCTCCTTCCAGTATCTCCCATTGACTAAACTTAGCTAAAAGCCAGTTGGCAAAGGAGCTTTGTTAATAGGATTTTTCAGTGTCGGCACCCTAGCAAATCAAGGGAAGGTAGGAATGTATCTAAGACCATAAACACAAACAGCACAAAAGTGCTGGTGAGTCCCGTTTCTCTTTCCATTGCCCTCACTTAAAGCCCCACCTTACATAAAATTCTCCCATGCATAGATATGTTAGGGGAGACAGGTAGAGTAAATGAAATTTCATGGCTAACTTTCTGCATTTCTATGGTATCCAGTTTTCATTCAGAACAGCACAATCAGGATACAGTAGATGTGATCAATTCTAGGAAACCAAATTGCTTTAAAAATATTGGCCGGGCGAGGTGGCTCACGCCTGTAATCCCAGCACTTTGGGAGGCCACGGCTGGCGGATCATGAGGTCAGGAGATCGAGACCACCCTGGCTAACATGGTGACACCTCGTCTCTACTAAAAATACGAAAAAAAAAAAAAAAAAAAAAAAGCCGGGCGTGGTGGCGGGAGCTACTCCTGAGGCTGAGGCAGGAGAATGGTGTGAACCCAGGAGGCGGAGCTTGCAGTGAGCCGAGATCTCACCACTGCACTCCAGCCTAGGCGACAGAGTGAGACTCCATCTCAGAAAACAAACAAACAAACAAAAATATATATAAATAATTACTGGCTGGGCGCAGTGGCTTACACCTGTAATCCCAACACAGTGGGAAAGACCAAAGTGGGAGGATCTCTTGAGCCCAAATTTGAGGTTGCAGTGAGCTATGACCACACCACTGCACTCCAGCTTGGGCAACAGAGCAAGACCCTGTTTCTATTTATGAGATAAATGTATATAAAATTGCTATTACATAAGGTTGAGAGCAGGAAAAAAGTTTAAGTAAAACACACAGAAAAGGTTAAATACCCTGTTATTAAAATAAAGTTCTATTTATCAACATTTCTATTTGTTTTTCTTCTACAGTAACTTAATAATGAGCAGACATTCAAAATATCAATAAAGGCCATACATTGAATATCTAGACAACAGCATCCGTTTTGGCAAGAAGAAACTCCAAAGTTATCTCGTTACTGAATCTGTGTAAAACGTTTGCATAAAAAATTGAAATAAAAATAACACTTTTCTCTCACCCCTCATAAAACAAATGAGTCAATTTTTTTCTTTTCCATGTCTTTTTTTTTTAACCTTTTCCACTCGAATGAGTACTTTTTCATAAATACATCCATTTTGTTTGCTCATATTAATCTAGTTGTGCTTTCAAAATCTGGCTAAAGTACATACCCAAATTTATATTTATCTAAAAATATTTGTAATTAGAAATATTGCCTGATTAGAAAGGAAAATTATTTGGTTTCACAATATCAAACTTAATAGGTATTGTCAGCCATGCACTGTCTTTCAGTTTTCTAATTTGTAATGTGATAAGATGGCACTTTTTGACAGTAACTCATATGATCTATAGCCATAAAGATACAGTCTCTTGCTTATAAGAAAGATTTATGATTCTGGTTATAAAAGATATTTTACTCCTCAGCAACATTATAGGCATGGCTGAAAGCTCAACAAAATCGAAATAAATGTACAGAATGAGCAAGCTTGTCAGGTAATAAAGGAAGTTCTTCAAATCAATGGTAAGGTTACATAAGGAGCTCGGGTTTGATTGTAGGTATAATTTTAATACTATGTTATAATTTCATGTCAAATATTTCTAGACCTGTGTCTGCTTATGTTTAGAAAAGTAATTTTCCTTGAAAAACTGAAAAGCAAGAAGGATGGATTAAGTGTTTTTAAAAACACTGATCACAATATTCTGTGTCTTAGCATTTCTTTTCAGGGACATGGTGACTATATGTAAAGAATGTTTCTAGAAATTTCCTCTATTCAAATTCCTTATTCTGTAAAATAGTCTTTTAAAGCTGAATGTACTGCAGTTGAACATGGAAGCAATGTCACCTTTAGATTCAGGCTTGGAAACTTAAACTTTTTTTTTTTTTTTTTGTCAATTCATTCATTTCTAGAGAATAATTAAGAAACTGAAGGTCAGAGTAATTATTCTGTGGTCATTGTCCAAAAACTAAAGGACTCTAATTAAAATGCAATATGGGCCAGGTGCAGTGGCTCATGTCTGTAATCCCAGCACTTTGGGAGGCTGAGGCTGTTGGATCACCTGGGGTCGGGAGTTGGAGACCAGTCTGGCCAACATAGTGAAACCCCATTTCTACTAAAAATACAAAAATTAGCTGGGCGTGGTGGCAGGCACCTGTAATCCCAGCCACTTGGGAGGGTGAGGGCTGAGGCAGGAGAACCCCTTGAACCTGGGAGGCAGAGGCTGCAGTGAGCTGGGATCATGCCAGTGCACTCCAGCCTGGGGAACACAGTGAGACTGTTTCAAAAAAAAAAAAAAAGAAAAAAAAAAGCAACATGGCAGCTTAAAGTAATATCTGTTCACGTGAAATTACGATACCACAAGCAAATGCAAATAAGGTAATTTCACATTTCTCCTTTTGTAAGTATCACAAAACATTTAGTCAACAGTTGATTTTGCAAATCTTAATCCCATATACTAGTAACATCAACTGGGGATAACTTGCCTCCAATCTGAATTCTGGCATCCCTAATGTGGTTTCATGTTCTAACATAATGCAAATCAATTTGATCTCATAATTACTTTTTAGCCAATTTTATTGAAATTTGTTAAATCTTTTTTTTTTTTTTTTAATGAAAAAGAATTAGAAAAGCACAAACAACACTTTAAAATAGCAGTATAAAGACCAAATCTCCATGGTGGTAAAACTTAACATTTGCCATATTTGAAAAATATATAAGCTTTAAACATTTTTATTGAGCAACCCATAAGCTTTAAAATGAAAGTATTTTACAGTTCATTATTATTTCAAACGTTACCAGTGAAATAATAATTTTATAGATATTGATTCTACTGGAAGAAATCTGTTTTTCCTTTATAATCACAATCTCCCAATCCTGATTTTTTTTCTCAGTGCACTAAAGCTGGTGATAAAGGGGAGGAAAAGAACCCAAGTTTATAGAAAACTGCTACACAGCAGGCCATTTTAGGCCATTTGTTTGAGATAACAGTTCAGATGGGATTTGGTGTGGTGCATATTATTATATTCTATTATGTAGTTTGGCATACTCTTTTAAAAGTAAACCTTGTCAAAGCAGGATTCTGTAAAGGAATTGCTTTCCCTGTTTTATTTACTCTGGGGACCTGAATTCAGATACTGATGGGATACCAGGGGTCCTTAAATTTGGGGGGATCATAGACTCTTTCAAGAAACAGATCAAAGCTTTAGAACCTCTCCCCAGAAAAATGTTTAGCCATCCATCTGTACAGAATTTGGTACCCATGGCTACCAAAGCAGGATCTGTAGACCAGACTTCACATTAATATCCCTGGTGTATTAGATAATTTATAGTGGTTCTTTATTTTAGGATTTTAAGGAACATAAAAATATCTCATTGAGAATAAATTTATGAAATAAAATAATATAAAGTTAACTCACAATAATTATTTACAATAAATAAAAATATTGCTTGATGAGGTTGACATTAATTTCTCATGATTTACTGGTCTGGTCTATGGTGCCATTTTGTTGTAGCAGTTTTTCTGGCAATAGTTAAGTCTGCCTCTACAACTGTGATTATTTATAGTTCACCCTAAATACAGAATTGAGTTCCATTGATTTTGCTGTAATTTTGCCTTAGTATGCCAATCAATTAGGGGATGAAGATAGGTTGGATACAAATTTTGATAAATATATAAATATAAAAATATAACTTTATCTTATTTTAAAAAGACTTAAATATAAGAAAACAGAACACTTTTACTTTCTATATGGAAATAAAATTAATGCCATGCAAACACTAAGCAAAAGAAACCTGGGTTAATCAACAAGAATGTTAAACAATATAGTCCTTAAAGCAAAAATTCTTAGTAGAGATAAAGAGGTGTATTTTATACCATTAAAAGAACTATTCTCTAGACTATAGAAAAAGTAAATCTAATAACATACACTTAAAATATATATAGCAAAAAATCAGAACTAAAAGGAGAAATAGGCATTTTTATAAGCATAGTGTGACATCTTAATAACTTCATTCAGTAAATAATAGAATAAACATCAAAAAATTTAATACAGAGGATTAGAAAAGCATAACTAATAGTACTATTCATGTGTTAAAAAGAAGGCTAAAAAATCAATGATTTAAGTACATTTCAGCAGGTTGGGAATGCAAACTTAGTAAATGAAGCCTCCCACACACATAAGAAAGATAATTAAGATAATTAATTTTCTTAAGAAGTCTTAAAATAATTAAGAGAAAAATAGAAATTAATGGAACAGAAAAATATATAGTGGAGGGAATAAACAAAGAGATGGTTTATTGAAAATACAAATAAAATTGATAAAAATGTATTCTACTTCTATCACCAAATAAGCTCCTACCAGACATGACTCTTCCCCAGATAATAAGTATAAACTTTGGACAAAATACAAAAGCAACAACCTAAAGTTGGAGAATGAACAAAAACAAGCAGATTCTGGAGGGAAGTTGACATTGGGGAAAGGAATGATGCAGTGTGAGTTGCCTGGTTTTATGGCTTTTAACCTGAGAATAGGCCAAATCAGGACTCCATGGGTGTATGAGTTTTCTCAGGCTGCCATAACATAATATCATAGATTGCGTGGCTTATACAACAGAAATTAATTTCCTCACAGTTATGGAGACTGGAAGTCCAGTGTCAAAGTGTCAGAAGGGTTGGCATCTGGTGAGACATTCTCCTTAAACTGGAGATGGCTGTTATCTCACTATGTGCTCCTATGACCTATTCTTTGTGCATGTGTGAGGGAAGAGCAAGCTCTGTGGTATTTCTTCTTAAAAGGACACTAATCCTATCAGATAAGGGCCTCACCCTTATGATCTCTTTTAACCTTAATTACTTCCTTAGAGGTCCCATCTCCAAATAAAGTCACATAAGGAGGTTAGGTCTTCAACATATAAATTTTGTGGGGGGACACAAACATTTAGAACATAACAATGGGGTAGCTATAATTCTGATAGAAAACTCACAGCCCTTTGCCTGAAGAATCAGAGAACAGAGTTAAGGACAACCAGACTTACTAGAAATTAAATGGAAAATCCCAGAAAGGAGAATGCTGAATGGGGAAGTCTCAAATTCTATGTATAATCTTGACCCAAATTTCTAGCTGACTACTGGGTCATGCATTGCATGGGTCAGACTACAGCTAATGATAAAAGGGTTAAACTAAGCTTTGAACTGCTACTCAAGAGATAGAGTTTGCAATTTCACTTCAACTAAGCTAAAGGTCTGCTAAAACAAAAACATTAATATTCTTCTGAGGAGCATAGCAGATTCCAGGGTCTTACAGTACAACAATCACAATGTCCAGGATATAATTCAAATTTCTTCAACATATAAAGACAGGAGAATATGATCCATTCTCAATAGAAAAGAAAATCAATGGTGACTAAACCTGAGATAACTCAGATGTCGAAATTAGCAACATCTAATTTTAAAGCAGCCATGATATCTATGCTCAAAGATGAAAAGGAAACATATTCACAATGACTAAACAGATTAGAAATTTTAGTAGAGAAATAGAAACTAAATAATTTAATGGAATTCTAGAACTAAAAAAATTTTTAATTTAAAAAATAGATATACTTAGTAGAAGGGAAATGACAGGTGAAAGTATAAATGAACTTAAGAGAGATCAATAGAAATAATCCAGTAGAAAGAACTATAAAAATTAAATATAAACAGAGCTTCAGAGATCTATGAGACAATATCAAAAGGTTAAGATATATATCATTGGAGTTCTAAAAGAAGATAGAGATTGAGGTAAAGAAAAAAATGATTTTTGGTAGGGGAGAATGAGAGAGAGAGAGAGCCACTATGAGCAAGAAAGTAGTTTATTAATATAGATTCTATAGCTCTTAGAAAAAGAATGAGCTCATATTATAAGACACTCATGACAATAATTTTGAAAAAAGGCAAATTCCTAAAAATAACTTACCAAAACTAACTCAAGAAGACATAACAAATGTGTATAATACTACATAAAATTCTAACTACTAAAGAAATTAAATGCATAAATAAATATGTAAATAAAAATCTTTAGAAAGCTTCAGGCTAAAATGGCTTCTCTTAACATTGTCACAAACATTCAAGTTAGTTGTAATAGTAACACCTTACAAGAATATTACAACAAAAAAATGTAATTTCTGGCCAAACTTACTCATGAACATAAATCTAAAAATCCCAAACAAAATATTAGAAAATTACATGGAGTGATTTATAAAAGGGAAAAAGATATAAAATGGAAAAGGTAAGTTTATTTAAGAAATGCAAGATTGGTTCAACATTAAACAATTGATGTAATTCTTCACTTTAATAGAATACTAGAGAAAACCATATGATTATTTCAATAGATAAATGAGAAGCATTTCTTAAACTCAACATCTGTATAGCCAAGACAATCCTAAGCAAAAAGAACAAATCTGGAGGCATCACGCTACCTGACTTCAAACTATACAAGAGTACAGTAACCAAAACAGCATGATACTTGTACCAAAACAGATATATAGACCGATGGAACAGAACAGAGGCCTCAGAAATAACACCACACATCTACAACCATCTGCGCTTCGACAAAGCTTCCCCAGAAATGGGGAAAGGATCAGCGCTGGTCTTCCCCAGCAGTGGGGAAAGGATTCCCTACTTAATAAATGGTGCTGGGAAAACTGGCTAGCCATATGCAGAAAACTGAAACTGGACCCCTTCCTTACATCTTATATAAAAATTAACTCAAGATGGCTTAAAGGCTTAAATATAAAACTAAAACTATAAAAACCCTAGAAGAAAACCTAGGCAATACCATTCAGGACATAGGCATGGGCAAAGACTTCATGACTAAAACACCAAAAGCAATTGCAAAAAAGCCAAAATTGACAAATTAGGATCTAATTAAACTAAAGAGCTTCTGTGCAGCAAAATAAACTATCATCAGAGTGAACAGGCAACCTACAGAATGGGAGAAAATTTTTGCAATCTATCTGTCTGACAAAGATCTAATATTCGGAATCTACAAGGAACTTAAATTTACAAGAAGAAAACAACCCCATCAACAAGTGGGCAAAGGATATGAACAGACACTTTTCAAAAGAAGGCATTTATGCAGTCAACAAACATGAAATAAAGCTTATCACTAGTCATTAGAGAAATGCAAATCAAAACCACAATGAGATACCATCTTATGCCAGTTAGAATGGCAACCATTAAAAAGTCAGGAAACAACAGATGCTGGTGAGGATGTGGAGAAATAGGAATGCTTTTACACTGCTGGTGGGAGTGTAAATTAGTTCAACCATTGTGGAAGACAGTGTGGCGATTTCTCAAGGATCTAGAACCAGCAATATCATTTGACCCAGCAATCCCACTACTGGGTATATACCCAAAGGATTATAAATCATTTTACTATAAAGACAGATGCACAGGTGTGTTTATTGCAGCACTATTTACAATAGCAAAGACTTGGAACCAACCCAAATGTCCATCAATGATAGACTGGATAAAGGAAACGTGGCACATATATATCATGGAATACTATGCAGTCAAAAAAAAAGAATAAGTTCATGTCCTTTGAAGGAACATGGATGAAGCTGGAAACCATCATTCTCAGCAAATTAACACAGGAATAGAAAACCAAACACCCCATGTTCTCACTCAGAAGTGGAAGTTGAACAATGAAAACACATAGACACAGGGAGGGGAACATCACACACTGGGGCCTGTCAGGAGGTGGGTAGGGAGGGGAGGGATAGCATTAGGACAACTACCTAATGCATGCGGGGCTTAAAACCTAGATGATGGGTTGAGAGGTGCAGCAAACCACCATGGCACATGTATACCTGTGCAATACACCTGCACATGCGTCCCTGAACTTAAAAAAAATCTTAGCAAACTAGGAATAAAAGGTATTTTCTTAGCCTAATAAAAGTTATCTATAAAAATGTACAGAAAATGCAACAGTTAATGCTAACATATTATGTCTGCTCTCTTTTAGCTACTCCTTTCCCCAGAAATTGGATTAAGAAAATTATGCCTACCATTACCACTCGATTCAATATTTTGCTGGAGGTAGAACAAGACAATAAAAATAAAACGTACAAGGTTTGGAAAGGAAGAAATAAAACTACGGTTATACACAGATAATATGGTTGTATATGAAGAAAACGCAAATAATTTTGATTAACCACTAGAATTAAAAAGTGATTTTATCAAGGTTACCATGTAAATAAATATATATGCAATGAACGTAAGATAAAACAAGTAAAAATGTCTTTCACAATAGAATACAAACAATAAATATTTATAAATACATCTTATAAAATATGTAATACCTCTACACAAAAATATTCAAAATATTTTTGAAAAATATTTTTAAAAGGCTTAAAGAAGTGGAGGTATGTCCTCAGTCCCCAGATTGGAAAGTTTAATGTTGTCATGATGTTAACTATTTTTAAACTGATGTATACACTTGTGTCAGTTCTCTAGAGGGACAGAACTAATGGAAGTGCAGAACCAACAGAGGAACAGGACTAATATATATATTATATATATATAGTGTGTGTATATATATGTACACACAGTATATATGTACATAATATATATTATAATAAAGACCTAAATGTAAAAAATGTAAAATATATATATAATATATATTTACGTATAGACATTGTATATAGGTATATTGTATATATTTTGTGTATATGTATATACACACACACTATATATATAATATACATATATATGAAAGGGAGTTTATTAAGTATTAACTCACATGGTCACAAGGCCCCACAATAGGCCATCTGCAAGCTGAGGAGCAAGGAGAGCCAGTCCAAGTTCCAAAACTGAAAGAACATGGAGTCTGACGTTCGAGGGCACGAAGCATCCAGCACTGGAGAAAGACGTAGGCTGGGAGGCTAGGCCTGTCTCTTTTTTCACATTTTTCTGCCTGCTTATATTCTAGCCTCTATGGCAACTGATTAGATTGTGCCCACTCAAATTAAGGTTGGGTCTGCCTTTCCCAGCCCACTGAAATGTTAATCTCCTCTGTCAACACCCTCACAGACACACCAAGGATCAATACTTTGTATCCTTCAATCCAATCAAGTTGACACTCAGTATTAACCATCACAAGACTTAAAGCAATTCTGATAACCCAACAAATCTACACATGTTTGGACATTTATGACAGAGGAGGCATTGCCTGGCACTATGTAAAACAATCTCTTCAATCCATGGTGTTAGGCCAATTATATATCCATATCCAATTGGGAAACATGTCTCTTGATCATCCACAAATATCACCTACAAATACCAGTTTCAGGTGGATTACTTGTTTAAATATGAAAGTGAAATTTAACAAGTGAAAAGGCAATCTAATCTACATTACGGGAGAAGGTATCTGCAATACATATAGCTAACAAAGGATATATATATATATATGTATGTATATATATAAAATATATAATGAATTCCTACACATCAGTAAGAAAAAGAAAATGCAAATAAGAAATATTGACAAGGAACTTATCAGGGACTACATAAAAGATAATATTGAAATTTTAAGAAAACATGAAACGATGCTTAACTTCATCAGTCTTCAGGGAAAATAAATGGATGAAATGTTATTACAGACCTACCAGAATGGTCAAACTTAAACAACCTGACTGTACAATGATGTTAAGCAACAGGAATTCATATGTTGACAGTATGCTGATAGAACTGTGAGTTGGTACTACTCGTGTTGGAAAACTGGCTTTGTCTACCAAAGCTGAAGGTATGCATACCCTACCACTCAGCAGTTCCACTCCTCCACTCCTAGGTATATGTCCAATATGTGAAAGAATGCTCTTGAAACATTGTTCATAATACCCTAACACTGGTAATCTCTCAAATATCCTTGAACATATAAGCGCATACGTAAATTGTAGAAACTCATTCAATGAAATTTAACATAAAAATTTTAAAAAGATTGCAGGGAGTAATCTCATTAATAAAATGTGGACTAAAATAGTTCATATATATATACACACACACATGTATTTTATATATATGTATGTATATATAATGCACGATGCTACATATATAAAAATCGAAAACAAAACTAATCTATTGTGATAGAAGTCAGGCTGGTGTTTACCTCTGTGGATGAAGGTGAGGATAATGACTGGAAAGTGACCTGGTAGAGCTTCTTAAATACCAGTAGGGTTCTATTTCTAGATCTAATTGGGGTTGCTTGGTTGTGCTCATTTTATCCATCAAGCTATTCACTTGTGATTTATGAGTTTTCTGTATGTATGATTTGTTTTAAAAGTGCCATTCTACTAAATGACATTAAATGGAATGAGTTATATATATATACATGTATATATGTGTGTATACACAAACATGTATGTGTATATACATGTGTGTATATATGCGTTTGTGTATATATATACATACACACACAATCAATGTAATTTTTTAAGTATCCTAGTTCCTGGCACTTGGAATAATAATCCTTTAAATACATTCAAACTAACAGAATTTGGAAAAGATCCCCAGACACCTGGGTCCATAGCTTTTATTAATTTTGTTGCAGAAACAACTACTTTGCAATCTGTACTATTTATGTTAATTTCTTTATTTTGGTCTCAGTTCTGAAAGGTCCAACAGATCACTCAGTGGGAGGCATAACTCCATTCCCTCAATTATAGGAATCATAACTCAGTGGCGTGCTCTCAAATGGCAGGTTCAGAAATTCCTTTGTGGGAGGATGTAACTTATTAAGCATCCCATCATGCCTCATGCTGAATGGACCTGGAGGTGGCAGGATTCCTGTTACCACCAACTCAGTTCCTAGACTCCTTTCAATAGAGGGCCCAGCATCACCTAGCGCTTTGTATATCCATACAATGGAATACTGCTCAGCAATAAAAAGGAATGAATATGGGTATGTGAAACCACAAGGGTGAATCTCTAAATGATTATGCTCAGTGAAAGGGCCAGACCCGCCAGACCACATACTGTAGAATCCCACTTACATAAAACTCTATTAATGGAAAATGCAATTTAATATGTAGTGATGAAAAGCATATTAGTAGTTGCTGGGGATTAGGGGGAGATACTCAACAAGCAAGTGCAGATTTTTGGTGGCAATGAAAATGTGCATTATCTTGATTGTGATATCAGGTTCACACTGTATACATATGTCAAAAGTATCCAATTGTACATCTTATATACATTGTTGTATGTCAATTACACCTCAACAATGCTGTTTAAAAATAATAATGTGAAAAAAGAAAGGCTATTTAAATGATCTAACAGAGGATTTCTGCATTTCATTTGCTGTGTTTAGAGCTTCAATTTACTAATACAATATTAACAAAGCATTGATACACTGTGTTTTCGTTTATAAGGGAAAATACAAAGAAAGTAGAATTCAGTAAGATAAATGAAATCCCAAATATCCCATCCCCAAAGGTTCCTGGAAGCCACTTTCATGCTAGAGCATCATAGAGATCTGAACTTCATCCATAAATTGTAGCTGGGCAAAGCTGCAGCCTTGACAATGTGTGCGACATATTTCAAAGCAATTTTACAGCTCCCTTAAACTTTATTATTTCTGATTTTTTCTCCCTGGGTAAACCTTGAGTTTATCAGTTTAGGTAAAAGAGAACATATTTCCTCATACAAGGCAAACTGCATGGAATATTTTAACATTTGAAAAGATTTTGATGCTAGGTCTAACACATTTGTGATCAAAAAATCATTAAAATTGCCTACAAAACAGGAATGCAGCCTTGTCTCAATTAATTTTGTTCAATTAAGGAATAACACAAATTTTACATGCACAGTTATTCCCATCCACTTTCTCTCCTCATCCTTCCCACTGCCTGCCACTTTTCCAGGCTGAGATTTGGTCTGCAAAGATACCCATAAATCTATCAGCCACAAGGGAAATATGTCACCTTTTCATAGGATTTGCTACAGGGGATCTATGAAAGCCTATTTAAGTAACTGCTCTCTGGGAGGTAAATTAATCAGAAGAAAAAGGGAAGAACTAGTTACAACGTCCTCACTTTTAATCCTTTCCCAGATCCAACCGCACGTCTCCCATAAAAAGCTCCCTTTTTAAAAACCATTTTAGAATGTTTATGCCCCTGTAGCCATCTGCTCTAACTTTCTTTGTATCATTTTAGTTTATGAGCCTCCAAAACACATATTGCCCGTTTTCTGAATGGGCTTGCTGATACTCTTTGCTGTCAATTTCATCTAACTCCCAAGTCCTCTGTATTTGTGATTCACAAGGGCAATCGATGTGCCCATCATTTCGAACTGCATCAGCAGTTCAATCCTTAGGCTTAACCTTCTGTTGAGTGTCTTTATTACTCAGCTCCTCAAGAATATGGCTGAGGAGCGGGTATGCCGGTTCATCTGTAGCCTGTTACACTAATGAGTTTCCAGGCAGTATTTTATCAAACAATGTGTCAGAGTCTTTCTGTTATTGCTCCTTGTTTTGATGGGTTAGTGTTAGTTATTAAAGAAGAACACACATTTTTTTTCTTTCCCTTGACAGGCAAGTTGAGGGCTCTCAGTAATAGGTGCCAGAACAGGAACATCTGGTATACATTTAATGATGCATTGTTGCATTGTTAACATAAAGCTGTTGCGTGCCTCGATAAACACATAATGGGCCTCAAGAAATTAAGAGAAAATTAAAATGTAAATGTTTACCCAAATTATACTTCCCCTTTATTTCCATTCAGTTGTCTACGCCTGCACCTTATATATAAATAAAAGGTTAGTGCAAAAATTCTCTTCTAACCCTCTTCGGGTCATGTTGTCAGGAACCAAAGGAAAGTTTTATCTCTTCTGCATGGGAGATACAGGTGAGGACTAAAGGCGCCATGGTGGTCTTGGTAAGTTATTTGAAGGCTACATGTGTTTCTGAAAATAAGATAGATCATTTAAAAAGTGACTCCCCTTGGAGGCAGATTTGCTCCCCTCGGGGCCAAGATTCATATGGGGTTAAAAGTACTGTAAATATGTTGAAAATATTTTTATCACATCACTAGTTTTCAGCTCCAAATTTTGGTCATGGTTAAATGTTTAAAATGCATTAGCCTCTTTTTGGCTACATTGCTGGGTAAGTGCACTAAACAGCCTTTCCTATAGTGAAAACGTACAGATGCAAGGAGAGAAAGTACCTTTCTACACCCTTAGCAATGACTGGGGTTATTTGAGATAAATAACTTTTTTAAAAAAACATCAGGCCTAGAAATTGTACAAAAGGTGGGCCTCTTTTCTTTGATGAAGGATATGATGTAATGCAACGGAATGGTCAAGGAGATGTAAAAGGGAAGTGGGGAGGAGGAAGGGAAGGCAGAAGGCATGAAGGGAGAGAAGGAGTAAGGGAGCAGTAATAGAGGGAGAAAGGAAAAGCAGGGACAAAATAATAATAATAAAAAAAACCTGAGTTCATAGAACTTTTTACAAAATAAAACACTCTTATAGTTCTGTTAACAAAACTCATAACAAGGTTTGAGCAGATTTTGAATAAAAAAACTATGTCCCCAGGAAATTGTTAGAACTTGACATATGGACTTACCTTTGACTCACAGCTATTTAATTTGATATAAACTGCCTAATATAGTTATTTGCGTATTTCCAGGGTTTCATTTTACATGTTTAAAAATACTCAATTCTGCAGAAATAGCTTGATAGAGTTAGGGGGAGGATTCCACTGTTCAGTTCCCTGCTTAAAGTTAGTTTTTATCTAAGAATTCAATTTTAAGGAAACTCTGTAGTTAGAGGTAGTGAGTGACTGCCCATGTGTGACACTAGGCATACAATGAGCAGTGCAAATCAAATGGGAACTCCTTAAAAAGATTCATTTTTTAAAAACAACCAGACCATCTGAGTTAAAACAATGAAAACGGTTTACAGACGTAGATACAACTGGAGTCACTTGCAGGACTATGGAAAGCTTTTATCAAGAAATTAGAGCAAATAAAATGATTTTTCTAGTTTGAGCTTATAGAATCTGCACAGCCAACATTAGAAAGTGGCTAAGATAGCTTACAGAGTTTCTTCGATCTGCTTCCATCAATCCTAAAAGATACTCAGGCATCTTCTGGCCACTCACTATATTAAAAGCAAAAATTGGATATTCAAGCCATTTACACCAAGGCATTAAAACAGGGACCATTTCACGTTCTTGGCCTTTTCCCCCCATTATTTAGTTGAAAAAGTAACTCTTTCATTTGCATTTGAACTTCCCTTTGGAAAAGATAGTACAGACTTTCTCCTTTAAAGGTTTCTGAAAATGGGATTGCTGACAACTTACTTCCCCTGGTTGCAATTTTAAGAGAGGCCCAGCATTTTAGGGACTTGAAATGAACTCAAGATAGCCGCCCAGAGGGGGCAAAATGGAAGAGGGACTAAATTTGGAAACTGAGTGTGAAACCAATTTTCAGAGAGTTTAAAGATCCCTCAACAGTGCTCCTATGAGAGCCTAACCCTTAATTACCTTATTTCAGGTAGCAAGTAGGAATATTCCTGTGGGTAAGAAGACTTCTCATGCATTCCTAAAATGAAAGGAAGGAAAGATGGCCAAAGCACTGACAATTCTTGGAGAGAAATGTGTTATATTCTGTGCTCTTTTGAAAAATATTTTATTTTATAGCACAGACACCATTAAAATTCAAGAGATGGAAAAGCTAGAGGTGACATTAGTAAAAACAGTGAATATGCTACTATTAAGAGCTGCTTTTTTGAAATAGAATTTGATTTATATCTTTCAGAGATCCTGATGGGAAAAGGAGAGAAGAGAAAGATTATACCTATATCTATATAAAAATTAGACTTTCGAACTTCAGGGAGGGAAAACAGAGAACAACATGTCTTTCCTAACTTTAAAGAAACTCTCATGTCTCTAAAATAACATGATATGACTATGTTTCCTACAGAGAAATCATCTCTTTATTTCTTTTTTTTCCTTTTTTTAAATTATTATACTTTAAGTTCTAGGGTACATGTGCACAATGTGCAGGTTTGTTACATATGTATACATGCGCCATGTTGGTGTGCTACACCCATTAACTCATCAGTTACATTAGCATTACATTAATGCTATCCCTCCACCCCCGCTCCCCATAATAGGATTCGGTGTGTGATGTTCCCCTTCCTGTGTCCAAATGATCTCATTGTTCAGTTCCCACCTATGAGTGAGAACATGCGGTGTTTGGTTTTCTGTTCTTGTGATAATTTGCTGAGAATGATAGTTTCCACCTGCATCCATGTCCCTACAAAGGACACAAACTCATCCTTTTTTATAACTGCATAGTATTCCATGGTGTATATGTGCCACATTTTCTTAATCCAGTCTGTCACTGATGGACAACTGGGCTGATTCCAAGTCTTTGCTATTGTGAATAGTGCCACAATAAACATACATGTGCATGTGTCTTTATAGCAGCATGACTTATAATTCTTTGGGTATATCCCCAGTAGTGGGATGGCTGGGTCAAATGGTATTTCTAGTTCTAGATCCTTGAGGAATCGCCACACTGTTTTCCACAATGGTGGAACTAGTTTACAGTCCCACCAACAGTGTAAAAATGTTACTATTTCTCCACATCCTCTCCAGCACCTGTTGTTTCCTGATTTTTTAATGACTGCCATTCTAACTAGTGAGATGGTATCTCATTGTGGTTTTGATTTGCATTTCTCTGATGGCCAGTGATGATGAGCATTTTTTCATGTGTCTGCTGGCTGAATGAATGTCTTCTTTTGAGAAGTGTCTGTTCATATTCTTTGCCCACTTTTGGATGGGGTTGTTTTTTTTTTTTCTTGTAAATTTGATTGAGTTCCTTACAACTTCTTGATATTAGCCCTTTGTCAGATGAGTAGATTGCAAAAATGTTCTCCCATTCTGTAGGTTGCCTGTTCACTCTGATGGTAGTTTCTTTTGCTGTGCAGAAGCTCTTTAGTTTAATTAGATCCCATTTGTCAATTTTGGCTTTTGTTGCTGTTGCTTTTGGTGTTTTAAACATGAAGTCCTTGCCCATGCCTATGTCCTGAATGATATTACCTAGGTTTTCATCTAGGGTTTTTATGGTTTTAGGTCTAACATTTAAGTCTCTAATCCATCTTGAATTAATTTTCATATAAGGAGTAAGGAAAGGATCCAGTTTCAGCTTTCTACTTATGGCTAGCCAATTTTCCCAGCACCACTTATTAAATAGGGAATCCTTTCCCTATTTCTTGTTTTTGTCAGGTTTGTCAAAGATCAGATGACTGTAGATGTGTGGTATTATTTCTGAGGGCTCTGTTCTGTCCCATTGGTCTATATCTCTGTTTTGGTACCAGTACTATGCTGTTTTGGTACCAGTACCATGCTGTTTTGGTTACTGTAGCCTTGTAGTATAGTTTGAAGTCAGGTAGTATGATGCCTCCAGCTTTGTTCTTTTGGCTTAGGATTGTCTTGATAATGCGGGGTCTTTTTTGGTTCCATATGAACTTTAAAGCAGTTTTTTCCAATTCTGTGAAGAAAGTCATTGGTAGCTTAATGGGGATGGCTTTGAATTTATAAATTACCTTGGGCAGTATGGCCATTTTCACAATATTGATTCTTCCCATCCATGAGCATGAAATATTCTTCCATTTGTTTGTGTCCTCTTTGATTTCACAGAGCAGTGGTTTCTAGTCCTCCTTGAAGAGGTCCTTTACATCCCTTGTAAGTTGGATTCCTAGGTATTTTATTCTCTTTGAAGCTATTGTGAATGGGAGTTCATTCATGATTTGGCTCTCTATTTGTCTGTTACTGGTGTATAAGAATGCTTGTGCTTGTGATTTTTGCACATTGATTGTGTATCCTGAGACTTTGCTGAAGTTTCTTATCAGCTTAAGGAGATTTTGGGCTGAGATGATGGGGTTTTCTAAATATACAATCATGTCATCTGCAAAGGGGGACAATTTGACTTCTTTTCCTAACTGAATACCCTTTATTTATTTCTCTTGCCTGATTGCCCTGGCCAGAACTTCCAACACTCTGTTGAATAGGAGTGGTGAGAGAGGGCATCCCTGTCTTGTGCCAGTTTTCAAAGGGAATGCTTCCAGTTTTTGTCCATTCAATATGATATTGGCTGTGGGTTTGTCATAAATAGCTCTTATTATTTTGAGATACATTCCATCAATACTGAATTTATTGAGCGTTTTTAGCATGAAGGGCTGTTGAATTTTGTCAAAGGCCTTTTCTGCCTCTATGGAGATAATCATGTGGTTTTTGTCTTTGGTTCTGTTTATATGCTGGATTACATTTATTGATTAGCATATGTTGAACCAGCCTTGCATCCCAGGGATGAAGCCCACTTGATCATGGTGGATCAGCTTTTTGGTGAGCTGCTGGATTCAGTTTGTCAGTATTTTATTTAGGATTTCTGCATCAATGTTCATCAGCAATATTGGTCTAAAATTATCTTTTTTTGTTGTATCTCTGTCAGGCTTTGGTATCAGGATGATGTTGGCCTTGTAAAATGAGTTGGGGAGGATTCCCTCTTTTTCTATTGATTGGAAGAGTTTCAGAAGGAATGGTACCAACTCCTCCTTGTGCCTCTGGTAGAATTTGGCTGTGAATCCGTCTGGTCCTGGACTTTTTTTGGTTGGTAGGCTATTAATTATTCCCTCATTTTCAGAGCCTGCTATTGGTGTATTCAGGGATTCAACTTCTTCCTGGTTTAGTCTTGGGAGAGTGTAAGTGTTCAGAAAATTATCCATTTCTTCTAGATTTTCTAGTTTATTTGCATCGAGGTGTTTATAGTATTCTCTGATGGTAGTTTGTATTTCTGTGGGGTTGGTGGTGATATCCCCTTTATCATTTTTTATTGCATCTATTTGATTCTTCTCTCTTTTCTTCTTTATTAGTCTTGCTAGCAGCCTATCAATTTTGTTGATCTTTTCAAAAAACCAGTTCCGGGAGTCATCGAGTTTTTGGAGGGTTTTTTGTGTCTCTATCTCCTTCACTTCTGCTCTGATCTTAGTTATTTCTTGCCTTTTGCTAGCTTTTGAATGTGTTTGCTTTTGCTTCTCTAGTTCTTTTAATTGTGATGTTAGGGCATCAATTTTAGATCTTTCCTGCTTTCTCTTGTGAGCATTTAGTGCTATAAATTTCCCTCTACACACTGCTTTAAATGTGTCCCAGAGATTCTGGTATGCTGTATCTTTGTTCTCATTGGTTTCAAAGAACATCTTTATTTCTGCCTTCATTTCGTTATGTACCCAGTAGTCATTCAGGAGCAGGTTGTGCAGTTTCCATGTAGTTGAGCAGTTTTGATTGAGTTTCTTCGTCCTGAGTTCTAGTTTGATTGCACTGTGGTCTGAGAGACAGTTTGTTATAATTTCTGTTCTTGTACATTTGCTGAGGAGTGCTTTACTTCCAATTATGTGGTCAATTTTGGAATAAGTGCGATGTGGTGCTAAGAAGAATGTATATTCTGTTGATTTGGGGTGGAGAGTTCTATAGATGTCTATTAGGTCTGCTTACTGTAGAGATGAGTTCAATTCCTGGATATCCTTGTTAACTTTCTGTCTCGTTGATCTGTCTAATGTTGACAGTGGAGTGTTGAAGTCTCCCATTATTATTGTATGGGAGTCTAAGTCTCTTTGTAAGTCTCTAAGGACTTGCTTTATGAATCTGGGTGCTCCTGTATTGGGTGCATATATATTTAGGATAGTTAGCTCTTCCTGTTGAATTGATCCTTTTAGAGTTTCTGCCGAGAGATCTGCTGTTAGTGATGGGCTTCCCTTTGTGTGTAACCTGACCTTTCTCTCTGGCTGCCCTTAACATTTTTTCCTTCATTTCAACTTTGGTGAATCTGACAATTATGTGTCTTGGAGTTGCTCTTCTCATGGAGTATCTTTGTGGTGTTCTCTGTATTTCCTGAATTTGAATGTTGGCCTGCCTTACTAGGTTGGGGAAGTTCTCCTGGATGATATCCTGCAGAGTGTTTTCCAACTTGGTTCCATTTTCCCAGTCACTTTCAGGCACACCAATCAGATGTAGATTTGGTCTTTTCACATAATCCCAAATTTCTTGGAGGCTTTGTTCATTTCTTTTTACTCTTTTTTCTCTACACTTCTCACTTCATTTCATTCATTTGATATTCAATCGCTGATACTCTTTCTTCCAGTTGATCGAGTCAGTTACTGAAGCTTGTGCATTTGTCAGGTAGTTCTCATGTTATGGTTTGCATCTCTATCAGTTCTTTTAAGGTCTTCTCTGCATTGATTATTCTAGTTATCCATTCTTCCATTCTCTTTTCAAGGTTTTTAGTTCCTTTGCGCTGGTTATGTAGTTCCTCCTTAAGCTCTGAGAAGTTTGATCGACTGAAGCCTTCTTCTCTCAACTCGTCAAAGTCATTCTCTGTCCAGCTTTGTTCAGTTGCTGGCGATGAGCTGCGTTCCTTTGGAGGGGGAGATGTGCTCTGATTGTTTGAATTTCCAGCTTTTCTGCCCTGGTTTTTCCCCATCTTTGTGGTTTTATCTGCCTTTGGTCTTTGATGATGGTGACGTACTGATGGGGTTTTGGTGTGGGTGTCCTTTCTGTTTGTTAGTTTTCCTTCTAACAGTCAGGACCCTCAGCTGTAGGTCTGTTGGAGTTTGCTTGAAGTCCACTCCAGACCCTGTTGGCCTCAGTCTCAGCAGCAGTGGCTGCAGAAGATAGAATATTGCTGAACAGCGAATGTTGCTGTCTGATTATTGCTCTGGAAGCTTTGTCTCAGAGGTGTACCCCACCGTGTGAGGTGTCGGTCTGCACCTAGTGTGGGATGTCTCCCAGTTAGGCTACTCAGGGGTCAGGGTCCCACTTGAACAGGCAGTCTGTCCATTCTCAGACCTCACCCTCCATGCTGGGAGATCCACTGCTCTCTTCAAAGCAGTCAGACAGGGGCATTTACCTCTGCCGAGGTTTCTGCTGCTTTTTGTTTAGATATGCCCTGTCCCCAGAGGAGGAGTCTACAGAGGCAGTCTGGCCTCCTTGAGCTGTGTTGGGCTCCACCTAATTCGAGCTTCCCGGCAGCTTTGTTTACCTACTTAAGCCTCAGCAATTGTGGGTGCCCCTCCCCCAGCCTTGCTGCCGCCTTGCAGTTAGATTTCAGACTGCTGTGCTAGCAATGAGGGAGGCTCTGTGGGCGTGGGACCCTCTGGGCCAGGTGTGGGATATAATCTCCTGGTGTGCCATTTGCTAAAACCCTTGGTAAAGCACAGTATGAGGGTGGGAGTTTCCCGATTTTCCAGGTGTTGTGTGTCTCAATTTCCTTTGACTAGGAAAAGGAATTCCCTTCCCCCTTGCACTTCCCAGGTGAGGCGATGCCTCGCCCTGCTTCAGCTCTCACTGGTTGGGCTGCACCCACGGACCAGTGCCAACTGTCCGACATGCCCCAGTGAGATGAACCCAGTACCTCAGTTGAAAATGCAGAAATCACCCGTCTTCTGTGTGCCTCACGCTGGGAGCTGAAGGCTGGAGCTCTTCCTGTTTGGCCATCTTGGGTGTCCCCCCTCCCCATCTCTTTATTTCTTTAGAGTGTCCATAGTTCTTACTGTAAGATTTTTAGCCAAAATAGGTACATATTTGTTTTCTTATCTGGTTCAGGGTAAGTGCTGTAATAGTGTCCATGTTTGTTTTATTATCTAGAGCATCTAGTAATGATTAAAATGGGGGGAAAGCACTCAGAGGAGAAAATAATGTACAAAGGAAGTAGATACAGTAGATACCATCAAAATGAAGAGTGACGTCCTGTTGTGAGATCATTACTGAGTCATGCTCACATGGTCAGGACGTAGTATAGATATTCCACAGATACACAAGGACTGTATATCTAGCCTCAAGGATCTACCATTGTGGTGAAGATTCATGAAGGGGGAAGGGACAGGAAAATGTGTGTCAAACATACCCACAACATTCTGCACTAACATCCAGCGGTTCATTGCTCATCCCTTCCCTCACTCCCCACCCATTCCTTAACCCCATCTCAAGTCCATTTGAGGTTATTAAACTTTATATACTAAATTAATTATGACATATATATTATTTTCTCTTTTTTCTCTTTTCTTTGTTTTTCAGATTTACTTTTGTTCCAATATTTATGCTGTCTTTCATAAATCTGTGTGTGAATCTAAATCCCATCTGAATCAAAGATTGTTATAAATAAATAATTATAACCATAAGTTCTTTGAAAATTGATCCATATTATTGACTACCAAAAAAGTTACAAAGAAAGGTATATTTAGAGTGTACACAGACTCACATAGATTTTAACTTTCAATGGGCACTGTGTTCTCTAATATGACATCTTTTTGGGTTCATATTGCATTATAAGATAAAAATTTTTATACTAAAGTCTGAACCCAAGGCTATTCTTACTATTAGGCATTTGTAGGAATAGATACTGTTTGGAGGGAGGGTACACTCACTTATGTAAGCATCCATGGGTGAGAGGGGGAAGGCAGACAGAGGATCTTATCTGTAAGATTACTTTGTTTGGATATAGCATGTTCTTATAGAGCATTGATAGTATATATGCAAAAGATTATTTTAAAAGAAAGACAAATATAATATGAAGCATCCAATAAGCCATTCCAAGTTAGACAAAGAGCACCCAAGAACAGCAAAAATAATGTTGAGTTTTTGCTTAATAATCTGGTCAATGAATGCAACTGTAAGCAGTTATATAAAATGTTTGCTTTCAGTGTGATGACAAAACCCAATATTTAAAGACAGTGGCTTGGTAGGTACAGGCAAACAAAACCAGCGCTTCCTAAAACTTAACTACCTCAGGCTACTGTCATGCTCCTTTTATCTTTTTATGGCTGTGCTTTCACTATGTCAAGGTTGAAGCTATGAAATATTTCTTTAGCTTCTTGGCTAATGCAAGGTATTATGCACAGTAAATTACTGCTACTGTCACGCAAGAGGAGATGGTAAGTGTTTAGGAAAAAAAATAGTATTCCTTAAAGTTCCCAAGTCCCAGTTCTACACAAAGGATTTGAAAGGGATCATTAAAATACCTTTTCATTTAGCTATTGAATATTTTTAAAACATTTCATAAGAAGGAAAATAACAAGGGGAATAAAAGTCAATTCCTCAAGTCACAAGTGGACAAAAACAGTATAATATTTAGTCAAATATTGCTTTCTCATCATCAAATTGTTATGGCAGTTGTTTTTTACTACTTGAGTTATTTGTGGCTGTATCCTAAAACTTCTCCCTCACTTTTCTTAGCAATTTTGGTAATGCTTAGATTACCTTCTTTAACATAGCAACTTCTTGTATTACATAATTTTTCTTTTTAAGTCTAAGGGCTCTCACTGTAATCATTATAATTACACGTAAGTGATGTGCTCTGCTTTTGTGGTTTCCTTCCTCACTCTGGCAACATGGCTAATCTCCCTTGATCCACCACAGTGTACAGATCAGGTCACAAAAAAAGATGACGTTTAACAATTTGTGTCAAGAGTTAAATGAGTTTGTGCCTATTGGCTTCTGGACTATGTATCATCTTAATTTGATCTTCTGTGAATTGCCTTTAATACTATATATATATATATTTTTTTTCTACTGTTTAGATTAGGTTGTTTAAAACTTCTAACAGTTAATTTCTTCTAAGCCCCTTGAAAATGACATTCTATTTTTTATAAAAATACTTTTTAACAAATGTAAATGTAGCCATAACAGTTAATCTTGTACTCGCCCTTCCCTTCCATGGAAGCCATGTTTATGGCTCTATGGTTGGGTAGCTGTATCCATGTAGTAGATTAAAAGAGGGCATCAGCAGGGTTATTCAGACGAGAAAGTTTAGGGACTGAGCTCTCAGACAAGTGGGGTACAGCGTGACAAGGTGATGATTAGTACAGGAATAGCAAAAATTTATAATCAGAAAGAAACTGAAAGGAGATTAATCCAGGGGAGGGAAGACTGGAGGGAGACAAACATTGTTAGCTGTGATTGAAACAGGTTCATCATCTGTGATATCAAACTAATGATGGGACAGGAAATCAAGGGAAGTTGAGAGGGCAAGTAATTCTCAGAGGCCCTGAGACAGGTGTTTGATATTCAAGAAGCCTGGCAACAGGTATCTGGTAGAAAAGCCACTGAGGCAGGATAGTTCAAGGTGTTGGGGCAATTCTACTTGGGGTGATGCTCCCTCAGAACTGGGGTGAACTGCAATCAGCATTCAGCTGCAGAAGCAGGGGTCCAGAGTCAGCAGAAATTTCATCCCTCCTTGGTCTGAATTCCTTTGTCTTGCCCTTCGGTGATGATGGTTTATAGCTGCCTAATATCCTGCATTCTTTTTTCTCTGGCTTGTACAGGAGCAGTGGTATTCTGGTAAATGTTTAACAACTGGCTGTCTGGGTAAAAGCAAAACAAAACAAACCATCATGGCCAATTTTAAACTACCAACATGACACTATAGAACATGGAGTTGGGAGGAGATGTGCAGCAACAAACCACAATATAATATTTCTACCACACATATACCATAGGCATAAATAGCCTCAAGAGCTAGATGATAGTAAAATGTAGTGAAATAATTAGGAAGAGATGAGTTTTATGCATTTATCCCCTTTGTTTTTAATATAATTTACTTAGCTGTGTATTTATATGATTTAAAGGATTCCTGAAAATGTAACAGTTGGTTCTCATGAGCCAGTAGGGGCTGGCTCCAGCTTGCCCTGAACTGTCCTCCCTATTTTGTCTTCTTTCCCTTCTCCCCTTGCTCCTTAGGTGATACCTCTAGAGGGACAAAGTCTTCTCTAACATTCTGCTTTCCCTTCTCCTTAGAACTTTCACAGTCTCTTTTGGGGTTGGGTGGATTAGGATATTGGTAGATATTCAGAGCTGGGGTTCGTCACATTCTTCTATTTGCTGTAGGAGATAGAGTGTATCTTGGTTCTTCCTCTAACCATGGATTTAGAAGTTGGTAAGAGCATAAATAGGACCAAGAAATGTAAGACTGCTCTAGAAGCCTTTCAAAAGCTAACTGGCTAATTTCCATTAGGAAACAAATAACTTGGGATGAAAGTCAAGTTTGCAAGCTCACTACTTCATTTCTCTTGATCACAGTCCCCACTACATATAGGGGCATGGCATGGATTGTTATAGTAATGAGAGGTGATATAACTGGGAGGAAAATGGAATAGATATGGGGGAGGGGATTGCAGTGTGAACAGGGAATTAATCTAAAGAAAACGCTGTGAAAAACTTGCTAATTTGAACCAGGCTTTAGACCTGTGTTGTATAATTGAATTTTCTGTGATGTTGGAAGTGTTCTATGTCTTTGCTGTTCAACATAGTAGCCAATAGCTCCATGTGACTATTGAGCAATTGAAATATGGCTATTGAGCTAGCACAACCAAGGAATCAAATTTTATATAACTTTAAATAATTTAATTTTAAATTTAAATAGTCACATGTGGCTAATAGCTACCATACCGCATAGGGCAGCTCTAGACCGGAAGTCTGCAAAGTATGGCTCACAGGTCAAATCCAGTCTGTCATCTGTTTTTCTATAGCCCATGAGCTAAGAATGGATTTTACATTTATAAACAATTGAAGAATACACACACACACACACATACACATACATACAGACACACACATACACACACACAAATAATATGAGTGACTGGATGTGACCTGCGAAGTCTAAAATGTTTACTATGTGGCCTTTGGTAGACAATGTTTGCCGACCCTTCTTCTAAATATTGTAATTAACTACTTCTGTAATGACAGTGGTTATGATGAGGCCAATAAATTTTCCTAAGAGTCTACAATCCAACTAGTCTATGTCTTCACTCTATTACCCTCAGGTCCTGAGAAAGCCAAAGCTAACTTAGAGGAGTCCTGGTGTTGGTAATACAAGGCAAGAACTAAGCCGGGAGAAGCTAGGTACAAGACAGAAGCCAAACGGCTGGGTACCAGAGAGGCAGGTTTGAGCAGAACAAGGAGGAAGCAGGACCTGAGGACCAGCCCTCAAGGCTGATGCTCAGGGTCACTTTGGGCCAGAATGGCTGCTAGGCTGAGTTCACAGGCAGGAGTCAAGCTGGCCCAGTTTCCAGGATTAGGATAGTGACCTGAGAGATCTTTTGAACAGTAACAAAACCCTCCATATACCTGTAGAAGAAATGATGGGCTGGTGAATGAGTGGAGAAAATGAGAGATGAAAGAGAAATCACCAAGAGTCATTGGATATCATAATGTATGCTAAACGCTGTCATGGGTGTTTGCAAAAATATTATGCAATTTTGTTTGCCTCAATCATAATACTATGCTGTCACTGTCTGTCTCACAATAGGGTGCCTGTTTCAGCTATGAATCCTGGCATATCAAGGGTGCTCAATGTGTTAAATTAAATATTATACTCATTTCATAGTTGAGGGAACAGGGACTCAGAACAGCAGACAGCAATTGCCTTTTCTTCTGTATGTATCTGAAAGGATGTGCTGTTACTAAAAGGGAGAACTGGGAGACCTGCGAAATGTTTGTCAGATTTTGGGTAGGGGGAGGGTGGATAAATAGAGAAACCTTCATAGATACATAAACTTGGATTTAATGTCAAAGTGTGGATTACATTTTCTTCATAGCTCAAATTATCCACCGAATACAAGGTTTAGAAAAGAAAGCAGAATTCTCCTAAATCCGTCCTGTACAGAAACTGACTACTTGATTCCCAGTCTGTTTCCCTCACCTCTGTGGCTTACAGTGAAACCATGTGACCATAGGTGGGTGTGACTGTGTTGCTGAATTCTGGTCAATGGAATGTGTCAGAAAGTCACATACACCACTCCGGGGCCTGGCCACAGAACCCACACACCCTTCTGTTTTCTCTCTTTCCCCACCTGCTTGTTGGATGTTAACACCCAAGGCAACTTGAGAAGCACACACTGAAGATGGCAGAGCCTCCATCATCCTGGGTCTCTGAATGATGCATGGAATCATCAGCTCCACCTCCCGCTACTGCCAGGATTTTGAGAGCAAGAAGTTAACTTCTATTGAGTCAAAACACTGAGATTTCAGATTTTATCTGCTATAGCAATCAATATTGTCTTACCAAAGCCACTTGTCCACCCCAGCCTCCACCCAGTCCACTTCGATATCAGTACCATAAACATTTGCTTAGTTCATCTGTTGGCAAGAATAAATATAGCTCTTTCATTTTGGAAAAGGGTAAAAAGTAGAAGTAGAGAATTTTATCTTGGCAAGAGGCTGACCCTTGATTGAATTCTACTGTAATCCAGAGATGTCTAGAAAAGGTGAAATATTAAAAGGATAGAGTAAATGAAATAAACAGAATGTACATTATTAAAAACAATATTTTAGATTGTTGTCCAGTTGTCTTTTACCCCCATGGAACTTGCAGTTGACTGTGGTCTGCAAGGAATGAAGATGACCAAACTATTTGCAATCACAAGGAGGAGGAGCAGGGTTGGCTTCTTCACTTGAAGCTGTGGTTGGACTTTCCAAGTCCAGGCTTAGCACTATTGCTAATCACAAAGTGTTGTTTAAAAAAGTATTCCAGTGTATTTTCTCTGGCTAATTCTTGACTTAGATCCTAAAAATTAAAAGTTCCCTCCTTTCTTCTCTGCTTAGCTAGCAAACCCCAGAATTAGGGATACATTTTAATTGGCCTTGACTATGTTTACTGAAAATCATGTGATTAGAACTGCAGGGTTAAGAATCCATTGCTGAACTGAAGGAAGAGTCTTGGATGTTTCCTTGGAAGTATGACCAAATCGATCCCCTCACTACCTCTGTATTAAAGAACAGAGAACAGAGATGGTGGGGTGGGGGGGGGTGGGGGCAGACAGAGCAGTGAGATGGCTTGTGCAGGAGTCAGGACATCTAAGTTATGAATTATTTCTCTGCCACATATTATGAATTTGAAAAGGTTCCCTTAATACCTAGAATGGAAAAATGTCAGCCTCATTGGTCACTGTGAGAGAAAAAAAAATATATTAAAGCACCTTTCCAATTAAAACTCAGAGCCAACACCTTCTAGAACACTGCCAACCCTGCAAGGTTGGGATGGTGTGCTTTTGCCTACTGCCTTCCTCACTTTGTCCTTTGCTCCCCTTCACCTATGTGTTCTTGTGACATCTACCTTCCTTTGCTTCCCTCTGTTCTCTCTCACGAGGAGATTGCACGCCTGCTGTGCCCTGTCCCTTTCTCCAACCCCTTGCCTTGGCCCCACCTACTGTCAAGTCTCTTCCTCTGACCCACCAGCCTTGATCAGCTTCCTTGGCCATGGGCTCTTTTTCCTTTACACAATTTCTCTCAGTTTGTAGTTTGCACCCTCATCTGTGGCATTATTTGGAAAATGTCCATTTTACCCAGTGGATTATGACTCCATAAGACAGGCATAATCAACTACTAAACTAACTAGTAATGTAGTTAATGTGTGGCTTATTTTTTATATGGTGTAACACTTTGTATTGTCTTTTCAACTTAATTTTATAACATAATTGTTGGTCATACTCATACATAATTAAAAGTACCTTTTGTGACTTAAAGTTTGTCTCACTCAACAAACTCAATACACTCAATACACAACTCTGCTTCATTTTCACTTGAAGTGTAAGCACATGGCAGCTGCTTAGCAGAGCTCTCCCGTCAGTTCTAGTAATGTCATCAACAAAGTCTGGTATCCTGTTCAGACCACAGGAGGCATTTCCTATAGGCAGCATAGACCGAAGTAAGCACTGTAGCTAGAATTTGGTCATGACATTGGAACAACACACCTCACCCCAAGAAAGCCTAGAGTATTACTTTTCTGGCGCATCTATTGCCTTGTTTTTTAGATATTTTTTCCTTTATGAAACTCCATTATATTTACTTTCTTTCTGTATTTTTTCCTGCAATTGAACAAAAAAAATTAAGGATAAAGATAAAAACACATTTTTGAATACTAAATATGTTTATAGCATAGAAAATTATGACAGAGCTCAGATAATTCACTGTTTTGCATTTGCAGGGCACACATGAGTGAACCAAATGATGTTTAGATTTTTCTTGGTTCTTTCTCGATAATGGGTCAGATAAATCATCGTCTGATTGCCTATTACGTTCTTGAGA
This sequence comes from Macaca mulatta, assembly GCF_049350105.2. NCBI lineage: Eukaryota > Metazoa > Chordata > Mammalia > Primates > Cercopithecidae > Macaca > Macaca mulatta. The sequence continues at coordinate 62,648,179 of NC_133407.1, read as the reverse complement.
TTGCATTGGGAATGACAGGCACTAAAAGGCCCCAATTCAGACTCACTTGTATGCAAACAATAAACATTGTTTACCATTTTTATATTTATGTCAATGATTATAAAATACTCAACAGGTAAAAGATACTTAGATAAAAAGCAGCATCTTGCCTACAGAAAGAAATATTAGACAAAATTTTTTTTTCCATTTCCACTTGATTGTTACTCCACAACACGGTAATCATGTGAGATATGCAACAATCCCCAAAGCCATTTATAGCTTTGCTATCAATTATAAAATAATCAGCTAGAGAATACAAACATGCTGAATATTAAGGAAAAACAATACCTCTGTGTGGTCGAAATGTTCTGTTTCTAAGTGCATATTTCAGAATCTCCGGATTGACTCAGTTTACTGTACAGATTTTCCCCTGGGCCTGATTTTCCCCTCTTTCATTGAAATAATCGTGGTAATTACTAACATTTACATCATTTATGAGGCTTTTGCTCATTCGTTCTCTCTTTGGTTTGGTATTATGCTTAAAAAGTGAGGCAAACAATTTCTAAGACCTATAAAATAACTTATCTAATGTTTGGTTAAATAGCCAAACAGAGCTTGAACTCATATAGCATTACCCCAAATCTGAATCTTTACTTTTAGGCAAGGATAATACTGTTTGGTAAACTTAAGCTCAGGGCATGACTTTCTGGATCAGGTTTCTAGACTGACATACTTTTGCATTGATTGATTAACTGATAGAATCATTTTCTTGATCATTTAGTCATCAGCCTATCAGTTTTTGTAGGTATGGGATCTTGTACTCTGCAGAGAGTTTGGTCTTGTATGTAAGCTATCTTACTAAGTTTCATGAAGAAAACAAAGGATAAAAAACATAGTGCTAACTTAAAAAGAACTTAAACAGTTACAAAGCAACCTCTGTTCAGGTGTGTGATAGTGGGACTGGAAGGAAAGGATTCCTTGTAAAAGGTGAGACTCGAGTCTTGCAAGGAATGATGGACTTACATTATCAGGGAGAAAGCAGACAGGCATCCCAGGTGGTGGAGAATGCAAGAAACATCTCTAGGAATCATTTGAATGGCTATAGTGAGTAATTAATGTGGTTATCCCCTAGTATGTCTGCACACTGTATTTTAAATGATAATCTATGATTATAGGTAGTGTCTGATTCTCATGAGTGTCAGTTAAAATTATTCCATAAAGGTTTCATTAATTGAAAAATATCCAACCTCCATTATCATAAAATTTTGAAATGTTTTAGGGTCTCTTGAGATGAATGCAAGTGCCATATGTCCGCAAACTAACAGATAGGTTCAATTGTGATGAGGCTCTGGACCATGGCAGTGAACTGTCAGAAGAGAGTTTTACTTCTGGGGATTTTGATAGGCAGAAATGTGGCTGATGCTATCACATTAAAAATCATAATTCCCTGGGCAACACAGAAGGGTATTCTTGACTCCTTGCATTTGGATTTCAACCTCTTGGTAATGTGTATTTTGTAAGCAGAACCTGATAATATTCTGAGCAGGGTAGTGCCTGCAGGGGACAGGGACAGAGACAATAAGGCCTGCTTGTCAGGGCATACATATGAAAGGGCGGCAGGAGATTCCGTGCAGGCTGGATGTATTTGAGAGTGCAGGAAATGGGTTTTCTGTTAACATCTTCTGCCAACTCGTTACTCTTACTTCCATGGAGCACTCCAAGGACACAGGGTAGAGCGAAGGTCAAAGTGAAATCCAAGGGCGAATCTGCTCAGTACATACCATAGTGAAGTGGGAGCCTGAATGAGCAAAGGAGACGGATATTCCCAGGAATCAGGAGGCTGCTAGTGGAAGAAATTATAGAAGTAAGGAAAAGGCCAGCCATCTGCTGGAGTATAGGGAAGGGAGAAAGAGGGACTGACACTCAACCTTGAATGAGGGTGGGGAGAAGGCTGTTGGTGCCATATGGTGGTCAAGCAAGTGAGAGCTCTTTCAGCAGCTCTTCCTCAGGACTGAACTTGAGGATACTGTCCAGGTTCTGTGAAGAGAGAGTTGGGAAGGGAAGGATACTAAGGATACTGGGTCATCAGATGACTGAGAGCAGCTTCCAGACTGGAAGACCAAGAGAGTAGGTGGATGAGTGCTTCCCTGTTGGTGGGAATGTAAACTAGAAGAGCCACTATGGAAAACAGTATGGAGGTTCCTCAAAAAACTGAAAATAGAACTACCATATGATCCAATAATCCCACTGCTGGGTATTTATTCAAAAGAAAGGAAATCAGTATATTGAAGAAATATCTGCATTACCATGTTTAATGCAGCACTATTCACGATAGCCAAGATATGGAATTGACCTAAGTGTCTGTCAGTGGATTTTTAAAAACATGGTATATATTCAGAATAGAATACTATTCAGCCACAAAGAGAATGACATCTTGTCATTTGCAGCAATATGGATAGAACTGGAGGACATTATGTTACGTGAAACAAGTCAGGCACGGAAAGACAAATATTGCATGCTCTCACTCATATGTAGGATCTAAAACGATCTCATGGAAGGAGGGAATAGAATGGTGGTTACCAGAGGATGGGAAGGTGGGGAGATGGAGGTGAACAGAGGTTGGCTAATGGGTACAAAAATACAGTCAGAAGGAGTAAGTTCTAGTGTTTGATAGCAAAATAGAGCGACTATAGTTAACAATAATTTATTCTACATTTCAAAATAGCTAGAATAGAAAATGTGGAAAGTTCCCAATACAAAGAAATAATAAATGTTTGAGCTCCTCAGAATCCCAGTTACCCAGATTTGGTCATTCCACATTGTATGCTTATATCAAAGTATTACATGTAACCCATAAATATGTATAACTATTATGTATCCATAATTTAAAAAAAATTAAAAAGGGACCAGGTAGGAGCCAGCAAAAGTGAATGGCTTTTTAAATAGCTCAGATATCACATCCTGACTTGCAACTTGGCTTCTAATTTATGCCTTGGGACTCCTCCCTGGCTAGTAAAATTTGTTTTTGTTTTTTTTTAACTTAACATTTTTTCAATATTTGTTCAAAATTTGTTTAATGAGTGAAGAAGTTATTTTCTATCAATAAAACTAGTATATATGCAATGAAAGATTTATTATGTGCCCTGAAGTTACCATTTTTACCCATTTGGATTTCCCTTTACTTCTATGGTTTTTCCATCACACATGCCTGAATAGTGTCTGGCATCACACTCTAAAATAAGTGCAGAAATGTATATAGATATGGTTACTAAGACTTATTACTGGCAAACAGCAATATTCAGTGTCTGAATTTTAATTGACTTTGATGGCTGACATCAGAGGCTGTCAGGTAGCTGTTCTTAAGTTGGTGATCTTCCCTGAATATATAAATTGTCATGTGCACATAGAAAAAAATTATTTAACAGAGATTGGAGTGTTCTGGTGAGGATTTTTATTGCAGGTTCTACTTTTCATTTCTCTCTTCTTCTGCCAACCAAATTAGCAGAACCAAATTAGATTTTGCAGATTACAGAGTTGTGTGTGAAAAATGTGTCAGATGTTTTCCCGTGGTGATCCATCCTTTTCCCATTATGGTTCGGGGATGCAGGCAGCTGCCCAAACCTCTTGTGTTTGATTCAGCTTAGGGTATGGGACATTCTGAGGCTAATATGGTCCAAGAAACCAACTGTTCTCCAAAACGTGGGAAGGAAACTTTGAGGGGGAGATTTCAAGAGAGAGAGGTCTGGGCTATGTGTGTGGTGGGGAGGAGAAGATGCAGGAAACGACACAATTAAGCCAGGAGTGAGTAAATGAGAGAAGCAGAGAAAGAATGGAGTACAAGTAGAGTCGCCACTGCCAGCAGGTCTCTCCCCATCATAGCAGGGAGGCAGTAGCTGGCCCTTTTTCCTTCATGAAGGGAAGGGATCAGGAGTAGCATCTTGATGGTGGTGTATTTCTCCTCTTTTCCCTTCATGTCAGGCTACTGGCTATTACAGCTTCACTGATCTAGATTTATATATCCTCAGCAAGGCTATTTTACCACTGCTGATCTGCCTAAGAATGTAAATGAGTACATTTAAATATCCTGTTCTCAACAATTTTATGTTTTGTTCTAAGCTCAAAATAAAGTTACCCAGGTGTTCTTTTATAAATAGGACTGCATGAATTTAAACAAACCTTTGCATTATTCATTGCAACAAAGGAATTGGAGTTCCTTCTCTAGCTATAACTAATTTTAACATTTTTTAAAGTAATAAAAGACTGAAGGTAATTAGCACATCATTAGGCATTTTCTATAAGAGACATACAAAATTTAACTTGGAAACCATTTTTTTGGATGAACAGTCATTCTGAAATTCACTAAAAGTTGTCTGTCATCACTTTTTGGCCAAGCTAACTTTATATTATAGATTGTTTTTAATTCAAGCCTTTGGCAAACAATTTAAATGAGATTTGCAACGTATTACTGCTAACCTCATGGTTGAAATATTAAGGCTTAATGCATGAAAGATTTATCCTTTTAATAAGATCAATCACACTGGACATCACTTACCCTCCCCAATTAAAACCCACTTAATTTGCAAACAGTTTATTTAAAATACTACCTACTCCAAATGCAAATTAGCATAATAGATTTTCAGATCCATTTAAGATGGGCAACAATTGGCCATATATAAACTCAAGTACTTCTATCAAAAATTCTTTATTATAATACTTTAAGTCAAAAAACAAAGCTTCTAATAGTTTTATAAAATAGGTACACCAAAGAGCATGCAGTAATGAACAATTTAATTCAGTGGGACTTTCCAGTTCTTAATCCATCAATGCTTACAACTAAGAGAGTTTGGTTGTTTAGTCAATTGTTTCTTAGTGTCCCCTTGGCGCAGAGATCTTCTCTGCTGAATGAGTCCTTTCAGTGGTCCCTCTTAGCTCTGGATGTATAAAGCGAGTGTTGCTTTCCTGGGAAGGGCATAACTGGACATTTGTTGGCCTGCCAGAGGTCCTGTTTTTCCATCCTCCTTGGTTGTGAAAATAAAACTTTGATGAGAAGAGAACAGGGTATATTTGCATGGGTATAAGGGATCCTTTGGAAGGAGAGGGGTTAAGATTTTGATACACTGTTATGAGGTTGATCGTTTCTCTTACACCAAGGTGTCCCTGAGAGAGATCAACTGTCAAGAGAAGATCTCAGAAAGTTGTGAAAGGGATTTTTGCCTAAGGATGAGGGCATCTGAACCAAATGGCTGGTTCTGACCACATTTTCCAGGCAAGACTAGAAACCTAGCACTAGGAAAATATGACGTGTGTATGTCATAGTAGGTGGGACCCAGGAGCATGGCGACTTGAGATGATTAAGGTAGTTTAACACTGGAAAAGAGACCTTTTATTCCCTTTTCTTCCCTGACAAACACTAGGCAGGGACAGTATCAGATTGTCCTGGACCGCCAGTTTACACTGAGCAGCAGTGCTTGCAGCAGTGTCAGCAGGGAAAGAGACCAGGGCTGCTCAGAATGTCCACTTTTCTCCACAAGGTGATTGACTGTAGTGCCGGCTAATGCAGATTGCCACAAGCTTCACCTTCAGATATGGCAAGATGTCAACTGGTCCAGCATCAGTTGAATAACTTTATTAAAAAACAATAACAACAAAAACAAACAGGAGATACTACCCCTCCGCAGGAACCTATATCTCTTGTGCATGTTAGAGACCTAGGCCTGCATCTCTAATTTTATAACCTATCATTTGATGGACACAAGTCAGCGTTGGAGTTAGCAGAAACAGAAACCAAATAAAGACCTAGGAACAAATGATTTATGCTACTCACTCAACTTTAAACCCTTTAATACATGGCTCAATAAGTTGTCTCAGGCCAGGTATGGTGGCTCATTCCTGTAATCCCAACACTTTAGGAGGCTGAGGTGGGAGGATCACTTGACCCCAGAGTTTGAGACCAGCCTGGGCAATATAGGATGAAATCTGTCTCTACAAAAAATAAAAAAAATCAGCTGGGCGCAGTGGTGCACCCCTGTAGTCCCGGCTACTTGGGAGGCTGAGGTGGGAGGATCACTTGAGCCCAGGAGGTCGAGGCTGCAGTAAGCCATCAGGCAAATCAGCTTGGGCAATAAAGCAAAACCCTATCTCAATAAAAATAAAATAAAATCAAAAGTTGTCTCATTTGAGGAAAAAAATGTAAACATCGAAGAGAGAAAAGTGGGAAGTATTTTGCCAACATGAAGGACAGAAGAAAAGACAATTTAAATACATTTTGAACATACTAATGTAAGGGAAGTTTGTTTTCAGTGAGTTTCATGACTAACTCGAGTTATGAGTGACAGAAAAACTGTAAAGTGAAGAATTCCGAATACATTAAAATATGGTGTTACTACAAGGAATTAAATAAATACCTCACATTGAATTTAAACAAAAAGTTTGCAATTTTATTAATAGAACATTTCTTTTCATGTGCTTATTAAATGAATGTTGAATGAATATGTGTAAAATAAGCATTTAAGGAGCATCAGCTCACTAGCCTGTCCAGGCTGTCCAATTGTTCTGCCTCCCCCTCGGCCTACCCATTAGGAAATCTGGACTGACTTTAATGACTGTTGCTGCCCTGAGGTCCTAGATCTACTTCAGTCCGTGAATATTTTAAATCAAAGGAAAATGCAAATGGTATATAATGACGTAGCCTTTCTCTCCAGCATCTTCTCCTCATCACTCTGTGTCTGGGCACCCTTAGCACATTAAACATTTTAGCTGAATGGTGCTGTCTCAATCCACCAAGCACCTTCCCACACACTAACATTTCCAATTTAGTTCAATAACTATATTAGATATGGGTTTGCTATCACCATTCAAGTATTGTGTGCTTCAGCACCTCAAAGGCAATAGTTATGTCTAACTTGGTGTCACACAAAGGGATCCCTAATATTTTGGGAGAAGTCACCCCTCCCTCCCTCCCTCCCTTCCTTCCTCCCTCCCTCCCTCCCTCCATCCCTCCCTCCCTCCCTCCATCCCTCCCTCCCTCCTTCCCTCCCTCCCTCCCTTCCTCCCTCCATCCCTCCCTTCTGCAAATATTTACGAAGCACTTACTACGTGCTAGGTTCTGTTTTAGGCACTAAAGGTACAGCAGTGGACAAAATTGACAAAATCTTTGTCCTTGTAGAACTCACATTCTAGTGAGGAAATGAGAAAGAGACAATGAACAAATAAGGAGAAATATCATGTATTACAAATTGGAGAAAAATAAACTAAGAAAATGACATTGGAACAACTGGTATTACTGTACGTGTGTTATAATTTTAAGTAGGGGGTCAGGGAAAGTTTCACTAATAATGTGACATTTGAACATGCACCTGAAGAAGATGGGGAGTGAACACCAAGGACGGAATTTCCTTGGGAAGTTCCAAGGGGAAGAACTTCCCAGTAGAGAAAAGAAACTGGGAATGCAAAGGCCTGGAGGTGGGAAGGCGTCTGGTGTGGAAGCAGGGAGACCAGCCAGGAGGCCATGTCACTCATCTACGTGAGACATGATGGTGGCTATGGGTGGGGTGTACAGGGGTCATGAGCAGCGCTCAGATTCTGGAAATGCTCTGAAGGAGGGGCCTGCAGGATTTGTAATTGATACAGACTGTGAAAAGAGGAATAGCTTTGAGCAGAATGGCTAATGAGCTTACTGAGCTTCCCTGTTCTGTACATCTCTTCACTGCTCCACATCTGCCCTTTCCTCTTCGGGTCATCTGAGACCTAACCCTTTTCTTAGGTACAACAGTCTCTTCTTTACACAATCCCTAACATCATATGTTTCAGAGGCTTATTCCAGACTCCCACTATCTCTTACAAAGCTTGGCTTATATGTCTATGGGGTAGAATGCACAAGGAAGGCAGCAATTTATAGGGCTTCTGGAGGAGAATACTGCAAGTCTTTGGATCTACTGAGATGGGTTTGAATGTTTAAGCAGAGGCTGAAGAAAGAATTTTCACTGACCGCAGATTCCCTTGATTGGAGCGATACAGCAATCTGGGCAAGATGAAGTCTGAGCAAGTTTGAGAGGGGACCTGGCTACAAGGCTTTCTTGGCTTGATAAGAATGCATCAAAATTAGGTGTGAGTTGTAGAAAAGGATTACACACAGTTCTAGGCTAGACCCAGGAAGGGAGAAGAGACCTTTCATATTTAATGAAGAAATAAGCACTCACTGTGAAACCAGTCTTTTGTTCTAAGAGGATGGCAGAATATCTGCCAAGAGCACGGACAAGTACAGGCTGACTCATGCCCACCTCATGCAGCAGCTGGACATTTCTACACGGTGCATAGTAAACCGGATTTCAATGAATCCTTGACAGACGTGGGAGTTAATTGATGAGGGCTATTATGTATGCAGGTGCACACTGAGACCAGGATCTGTGCCTTCAGGAATCAAAAGTTGTGTAATAAGAGGATGCTGTTATTTCTGCATCAGGAAATGCTGAGTGGGGGCTGGAAATAATCACCAAAGCTTAGAATGCCTGTGTTGACTCAGATTATTGGGGAATTCAGCAATTAAGCTGATTCAGAAACGCAGTTCTGAATCTGAGGGGGCAATTCTTTCTTTCCTGTGCGATTGAGCTGTAGGAATAATTGGAATGTGTGTCACATTGTTTTTGTTTCTAGATCTGACTCCTAAGTGAGCAAGCAACAAGAGGGCAGAGATCAGTGTTTTATTTTACCTGGTAGGCCCTACTGGTTGGAGGATTGCTGGCAAATAGAGTGCTCAAAGTGTTAGTGAGTGGATGGGTGGATGATGGGATGGATAGATGGATGCGTAAATAAATGAATGCATGCATGCATGGAATTCCACTGTTGCTAAATGTTCCTAAAAATGATACTATATCACACACACACATGCACACATCTACACATTTACAGACATACACTGTCAGACATTGATTCCTCTTTCCCTATTTTAATCAGATACTCACTTTTTAAAAGACAAAAACCTTCTTTGAACTTTATTTCCAATCATTTACATAATTTAAAACCCAATATTCTTTAAGAAATAAACTTCAAGAAAAAGAAAAGATGATGGCGGAGGAATCTATCACATTAATGCAACATAAATGAAAAAGTAACAATTATAATGTACCTTATTCGAAACTTGATTCTTAGAAACAAGCTATTTAAACTATAACATTTATGAGACAATTGGAAGTTTGAACACTAACAGGATATCTGAAAATATTGAGAATTTTTTTTTCCAGTGTTATAATGGGAGTATGGTTATGTTCAAGAAAAAAAAGGTTTTATTTGATTTTTTAGAGATACATTCTGTAACATGTTTGGGTGAAATATGATATCTGAGATTTGCTTCAAGTTAATACAGAAGGGGTGAAGGTGGTTGAGAATATGGATATAGCAGTACTGGCCAATATGTGACAGTTGTTGAGGCCAGATAATGGGTATACGGAGGTTCCTTATATTACTCAGCCTATTTTTGAGTATGTTTGAAATTTTCTTTGATAAATAAAAAATGAAAAACTAAAGTGGGTATTAAGATCTAGAAAACTGATATAGCAGACTCAGTGGTGTGTGTGTGTGTATGTGTGCGTGTGTGTTTTGTTTTTTGAGACAGAGTCTCCCTCGGTCGCCAGACTGGAGTGCAGTGGCAGGATCTTGGCTCACTGCAACCTCTGCCTCCCAGGTTCAAGCGATTCTCTTGCCTCAGTTTCCCATGTAGCTGGGACTACAGGCTTGCATCACCATGCCCAGCTAACTTTTGTATTTTTAGTAGAGATACGGTTTCATCATGTTTGCCAGGATGGCTCAATCTCTTGACCTTGTGATCTGTCTGCCTCTGCCTCCCAAAGTGCTGGGAGTACAGGTGTGAGCCACCATGCCCGGCCCACAGTGGTGTTTTACGTTAACCACAGTAGGCAGGCTTCTAAATTCTTTATTCATCTAATCTATTGCTGCTGTACATGCATATTCATAGGGCAATAGATGCCTTGGTGAAGAAAGCGTTTATTTTTATCTTGCAAGTCATTTAAATAAAACAAACCTTGGAAACCTTCTCTTTCTTACTTGTCATGTAAATCACTTTATATAGGACATCTTGAGACCAATGCCTTGTGCTTTACAAGAACTCTGTATTACTTGCAAACCTTAGCATAAATTCTCTTGCTATGTTTAACTAAGATTTACCAAAATAAAACCTTAGGCCCATTTCTTCTGACAAAGGTATGTGTTTATACTCTATCATTTGTTCTGTTTTCTCCTAAGGGCTTTGCCAACTTTATTCTGCATGACTGTATTTATGTTGCAATTGAAAAAAACTTCATAACACTTATTTCACAGGCTTTAATTTCTACGTGGTCTTGCATAACTAACTGCCTGCAGAATTCTGACACCATGCACAGATATATGTCTAATTACACTTTTGAACTTAATGAAATGAATATAATTCTGTCCTCTGATCACAGGCTAGATATTTAAAATTTTTAATTGGTTATTATTTTTCCAAGTAAGCTTATTGCAGTTTGAGGTTGAATTAAATTGGAAAGTACGTGTGAACAAAATTCTTGTATTTTAATGTTTGCAATCTATTGTTGCACATATTTCTAATAATAGACTAGCAATTATTTTTAGCTATGCATATTTCACACATGAATTATGTATAGATATATGTAAACATATTATGGTAAAATTTCTTTATAATGTAGAACTGGATATAACTCACCAACTCAGAGGCACAACACACTGTTATATTTCAGAGGTTATGCTTTGATTTTCACTATATCTAAATTTGTGTTATAATTCTGCTTCAGCATAATTTACTGTTTTTCCGGCGAAGAAGCAGTACTTAGAGTATTCACACTGTCAAACTCAAATGCTGACAATGGCCAGGCAGGTAATACAAATGAGTGAAAGCATCTGGGTGAAATATATAATCACCTGGAGGTAACTTCCTGTCTAAAGCGGCAACCCCTCTCAGCTCTAGTCAGTAGTACCTCTCATGCATAGTGTTTCCAGATGTTCCAATATTTCTAAAGAAGCCATAAATCCAGATTTTTTCTTCTGATTTTAAAATGTGAGCCAAAGAAATGATACCTGCTATTTACATGGAACAAATAGTAATCCAGGATAAACAGCAGTAGAAGGATTTTTGCCTCTGATGCTTGGCTTGCTACTGTAGAATTTCTACAACTTGCTTACCTGCTCAATACATGCATTTATTTCTTCTGATCAGAATAAGAGTACTTATCCATTAACCATCTCTGAATGCTGACTGTACGTGTCCAAGAAAGACATGAGGTCACTTTGCAGATTCAGCTCAGCATTATGGACTGAAAATAACTAGGAAGGTGAGGAAACAGGCACTCTCCTCGCAGGATAGTAAATGGGAATAACTTTTACAGAGAGCAAGTTGGCAATATGTTCAAAAGATTTTCTTTTAATGCTCTCTTTGACTCGACACTTCGACTTCTATAAATTTATTCTTAGGAGAAAATTACAGACATTAAACCACATGGGTTTAAAATCACATAGCTCATCCAAGGTTTGTCATCTCAGTATTACCCATGGTAGTAAATACTGAAATAACCAAAATGTCTATAGCAAATTGGTAAACCAAATTATGATGAAATCACTTCTGTGTGATGTAATAATTTCTGTAATTAGATAAACACAAATATTATTTTAGATCAAAAAATAAGTTGTAGATTGATGGCATGTTTTAAAACATAAGGAAGCCCTAGGTCTAATTCATTAGGATGGAGAATTAGTTGAAAGCTGTCAATGGCACTTGATACAAGGAAATACAGGTAAACCGAGAAACAGAAAGCAATCAGTAGAACAAATGTATCTAATGGAATGCACACTAGAAGACAAAAGTGATTGTATGCAAATGATCAGGCTGTAGTTTAATCTTGTAGAGTACATATGGAAGTCAGAACTTTACAGATTTGGGCTCTTCCAAAGTGGATGGTTGTATCTGCTCTTGTAATGCTAGACTTCACACAAGTCAGATCGGCTTTTTGAGCAGTCACATATTTGTTGCCCGATACCTTGCTTTGTAGGGTCCTGACCCCGAGACTGCTCACAGCTTTATGGATACACTAGGCCATTTCTTGTCACTACCTTAGTCATTGCTGCTCATCTGCCAGGGAAGCTCCCATCCTGCCTTCTCTCCATTAGCTGCTACTCACACTTTCGGGTCCAATTCAGGCTTCCTCACCTCATAAATCATTACCTGAGTTTCTTCCTCCATGCAGTGTCAGGTTCTCACCTTCTGTGCCTACCTCTGTCTTTGCATTCTCACCTTGTTTCTTTTTTTTTTTTTTTTTTTTTTTTTTTTTTTTTTTTTTTTTGAGACAGAGTCTCGCTCTGTCGCCCAGGCTAGAGTGGAGTGCAGTGGCATGATCTCGGTTCACTGCAAGCTCCGCCTCCCAGGTTCATGCCATTCTCCTGCCTCAGCCTCCTGAGTAGCTGGGACTACAGGCACCCACCACCACGCCCGGCTAATCTTTTGTATTTTTGGTGGAAACAGGTTTTCACTGTGTTAGCCAGGATGGTCTCTATCTCCTGACCTCGTGATCCACCCGCCTCGGTCTCCCAAAGTGCTGGGATTACAGGGGTGAGCCACCGCGCCCGGCCTCTCACCTTGTTTTATAAGTTTATCTGTTTATGTTTCTGCCTTCTCCACTAGCTAGGAGTATTTTTTATTTACTTATTTTTTTTGAGGAGGAAGATTGTGTCTTACTGATATTTATATCCTAGCTATAGCATAGTGTCTGGAACCCAATACAAGTGAATCCAACTCTGTACTTGCCCTGTCGTGGTCTCTGTGAACTTTGCCACTGAGGGTTGTGCTGTGCCCCAATTGTACAACTATATGTGGTGGCCCTGTATCCCAAGGGCTTTCAGTTCCACATACATACGTACATACATACATATTTTTTTCATGACTGATAATGCCTTGAGTGCCTGCTGTCTATCTTTACAGAGTAAATATCCATTACCCTTCTCCTAACCCCCAACAGCTAGTGCTCAAGATATTGTTTTGTACAATCTTGAGACTCATATTTTTAATGATAACGTATTTTTATAATTTTCTTAAACCTGAAACATCCTATGCTTTCATAATTTTACTTTAAAAAAAGAAAAGGGGAGCCATTAATGGAAATATGCTGTTGTTTACAACAAAAAAAAATTTTTTTTTAAAGTTTTTATGTATTCAAAGTGAATCTTCTGCAATCTTTACCCTAAATAATTTGGAAATGAGTGCAGCAGTTTGGAAAATGACAATGGGTTCTTGTTGGGATCTTGTGAAATTCTTATGTTGGAATCTTTTAGACATTTAGAGTAAACTGGCATTTTAAAAAAATCAATTACCAGTATACAATAATGAGTCACGTATTTTCTTCTTTCACTAGATCCTCAAAATAATCTTATTTTCATTTTACAAATGAGGAAAGTGAAGCTATAAAAATTTATAATGACTTGGCCAAATCAAGCCTGTAGTTGGATTCTTCTGACCACAATCTTCTCCTCAACACCATACCCTAAAGCTTTCTTTAATTGCTTCTTCTCTTTTAATTAAAAGGGACTAACTTGGCTACTTCAATATACTTTAAATCTATTTAAAAAAAAATTTTTTTTTTTACCTCATCATTTGATTGGAGATTCAGTTATAAGCCTTTAAACTTGGACCACCTCTGGTAAGTCGGTAATGCTTTATTAACTATTACTTTTTTTGAGTTCTAAGACATACATTATTATAGAGCTTGGTTTCTTAAATGGAAGTTGTCATCTATTAAATAAATTAAGAAATATTTCCTCAAGTTAAATGAGTATAAATATTTACTTATTTTGGCTTCGATGTGTAGATTGTCTACCTAACTTTTATTTGGGTTTCTAGGAAAAATCTAATCTGAAATCATCCTTGACAGAATTTAATGAGAATAAATTATTTTATCTTTCTTAATGCATTTTTGTTTGATTTTCTTATGCATGGGAAGATATTTTCATACTAGAAATTGTTGGAGGAATATGGAAAGATGCCTAAAGTCCAAAGATGAGAATACAGTACTGACCTGCTTCCACCTCTGACCCCTACATTTATATCTGCTTTTAGATTCTAGAGATTATATCTCTCTAGGTTGTTCAGCCATTCAGTATTTTATGTTTAACACTCTGAGAAAGTGTCCTTAATGGGTAGAAAAACATAGCACACACTTTCAGAAATCTAGTCGTTCCATGCCAGCTTTCTAAAATTAATAGAGCATCTCAGAATGTTTTTGTCATGGACGTAAGTCTACGAATTTTTCATTGTAATTTCTTCAGAGGGATTTAAAAAAAATATTCAGTAGTGAAAATTTTTTTATTATGAAATAATTCAGGTGCACATAAAAGCACAGAAGATAATAAAATAAAAACCTATGTAGCCACCATCCAGTGTAAGTAATCAAACATAAAAATAACGATTAAAATCTTTTCAATGGCCGCCCAAACCCCATTCTTCCTCCACTCTTCCAAATGCAATCATTTTCTAAATTCACTGTGTCTCACTTTTATAGATGTGTTTTTATTTTTATTACATATGGATGTATTTAAAACAATAAATTCAAGATTTTATATTGTTTCATATGTTCCAAAATGACAAATAAATAGTCTCAACCTTTATATATCCATCTGCAACTTATTTCTTCTGTTTTTGCTCAAAAATGTTTTTGAAAATTATATTGCATGTAGCTGTGGTTTCTCATTTTTGCAGTTGTATACAATTACATTATATGAATAGACCTTTTTTTTTTTTTTGCCATTTCCATAGTGATGGATATTTAGGTTAATTCTCCTTTTGTGTTATTATCAGTAATACCCCATTGAATATTTGCTTGAAGCTGTGTAGTTCCAAATGGAAAAAGTGCATTGATGGCTACACTTACTAAGTCTTTTTAAAATCTCTTCCACTAGTTATGCTAAAGCTGTTTGTTTTGTCTTTTAAAAATATTGGCTTCCTTTCCCTGAATATGTAGCTTCACTAAATGTCAATCATTTTGTTTTGGAAACCATTAAGAAGGTTTTAGGGTGTACTGTCAATATAAATACATAAAGAAATAGGTCGATATATACAATATATATTATATACACACATACACACAAAGAGATTTTTAAAACAATGAAAAATAGTTTTTTAGAAAATTTTTAAGCAGATTAGAAAATTTAATTCCAAGTTATTTAAGCATATAGCTTGGGTATTGTAATAGGTGACACACACCATATCAGTACTTACACCTTAACAATGAAAGCATTTCTACACTTACTGTCTTAAAATGCTCACTTTATCACAAAATCTATTTGGAAAAAAAGTTAATTTTTCATCCACGATCCAAATGTCACCTTATTTTGAAGGCATGTATTTATCTTTGTATTTTAAAATATGTACTGGGTAGCAGGGTCCCAACAGTCATTTTTTTCTCACAGAAAAGGCCAGAGATTTGGAAATACTTATCTTCCTTGAAAGAAAAAACTGCCAACTCAGCTTTAAGTTTGCCAACTCTTTTTACCAAACTTTTGTCTGACAAAAAGAGTTTGTAATTACTGCTCATCTCAGTATAATAATATTTTTTTCTGATAATCCATGAAACCACTTAACCAGAATTTTAGAGTAAAATTTGCCACAGTGTGCTGGAACATGAAGGGGTGAGAGTAGCCCAATACTCGTTGTTCTGGGGAACGTCTTCTCACCTTCAGAATACCTGCTGTCTGAGAAAGGCATTTCACACACCGGTATTCATGCCAGCATCAGTTTGCAAATTACATATTCGTAAAGCTCAGCAAAAAAAAAAAAAAAATAGAATTTTCTATTCTACTTCTGCCTCCAAATGGATTATCTTGTGCAGTTCCTGTAGTGCATACACCTTACTTTGAGGATCAGTGGCTAAAATGACGAGTGGGTTTTGGACAGACTAAAGGTAGGGGTGAGGGTTTTTCTAGTGGTAGCAATTGTGAGCAGAAGCTCAGGCCGGAATGAATGATACGTGTAGTAGAGACGATAACCGGAGGAGTCTAAGCAGTGGGTAGGAGTGTGCACTGGTGAGATAAAGATGGAAAAAAAGATTCGTGTCAGACTATAGAGAGTGTTTATTGCCAGGATTAGGAATTATGTCAAGGGCCAAAGGAGGAGATCTTGGGATAGGTGAGGGATATAATCAAAGCTCCACTTTTAAGAAATCCATCTAGCTGCAGAATGGAAGGAGGAGTTGTAGAGCGGAGAAGATAGGAAAAGGTTTTTAGAGGGCAATTTCATACTGAGTTAGTAGACATCATGAGAAATGATGAAAGGAGGAGAAGGATTTGAGGAATTTTTATGAACATGAGTCTGACAGGCTATATGTCTGATTCTCCAAGGCTGGAGAGGCAGAGGGAGGAGTCAAAGTACACTGAGGTGTCAATCTTCAGAGGCCTCGTAGATGACAGTGTCCCCACTAATGGGGCAGAGTCAGGAGGAGACTTGGCCGAAGGGAGTGGAGGAAGGAGTTCATTCCAGACACACGGACTTTTGATGTCTATGTAGGCAGGTTCGGGAGCAAAGGGAATAGGAGTCTGCCCTGGTAAGGTGAAGATTTGGGAGCTTACCACTTAGAAGAAATAAATGAAGCCATCAAAGTATGGCCTGAAATCACCCACTGAGAGTTCAGAGAACAGGAGAAGAGGGCTGCTGATGTTTAAGATCTAGGAAGAAGGAGAGGAGTCACCAAAGGGACCCAGAAATGATCTGAGAGGTAGAAGATATGGTCATTCCTCACTCCCCTGTCCAAAATTTCCCTCCCCAATTCTTTATCTTCCCCTTTCTTGCTTTGTATTTTTCACTTGGCACTTATCTGCAAATACTATGTATTTTTCTCATTTATGTTATTTATTTTCTGTTGCTTTGCACTAACATTCAAGCTTTGTGAGACCAGGAGTTTTTGTCTATTTTATTCACTACCGTATCTCTCCTGTGCCTGGTACACAGTATGTATTCAGTAAATGCTTTCCCATAAAGAATAAAGAAATCAGTGAACTAACAAAGTGTATTGTATCCCAAAACCCAAGAGCTTTATAAGGAGTGAAATGTTCAACAGGTTCCCTGCTGCTGTTTAAAGAGTTTCAAGTAGTTACTGCACTACATATGCCTTAGAACCATGCTATGATAAGTATTTTTCCATTAAAACAGGTACTAATAAAAGCAGCTCCGTTGATCACAAAATGTATGGCAAGCAATCTATATATTTTATTTTATAATCATTGTATGCATTATTTCCATTTTACAAATGAAGAAATCAAGAAATTCAGTAATTCGGCTAAACCATGAAGTGACTGAGCTGGATTTTAAACCAGAAGTGGTGCTCTTCCCACAGGACCATGCTGACTTTGAGACCCAAAAATACCGCAAATTACTCCTTTCTTCCTTTATTCATGAATTTATTCAAGGAGGCTAGCAAAAGGACAAACGGAAATAGATGAGGTTAAGTAGGTAATGGGGGTCCATATCTGCTTGTGTGCTGAATGGGATGAAAAATTATTAAAGGATTGTGAGCAGAGGAGTTCTGGATCCGTCTTAGGTTTTTTTTTTTTTTTTTTTTTCAAACCGCTTTGCTGTGTTGAGAACAAACTAAAGGGGAGCAAGACAGAAGGAGAGAGAGAAGTTTTGAGACTAAAATAATCCCAGCCAGGGGTTATGGTGGATTAAAACAGGGTCACAGTATTGAAGGTGCTGAGATGTGATCATTTTCTTGATGTGTTTTGAAAATAGATATGAGAGGATTTCCTGATATACTGGATATAAGGGTATGTGGCTGTGATGTGAGGGAAAAAAGGAATCTAGGAGAGCTCTGAAGTCTTGGCCTAAGCAACGAAAGGTTGAGGCTGTCATTACTGCTAGGGTGAAGATAACTAAAGAAGCAGTTTTGGGGTAAAAGTGGGCAGATCTGTTTTGGAAACAGTAAGGTTGAGATGCTAATTGCACATCCTAATGGAGATGCTGGGAAGCAGCTGGCTACCAACGTCTGGAGTTCAGAGAGAGGCCCAACATACTGGTTGTATTTGAAGTGATAGAGTGGGTTGAGATTCCAATTACATTTAGAAACAAGAAATAGTTTAGTTTTCAATAAAAAGAGTGTTCAATGTAAAATATTCTGGCTACCCTCATTTTTACTCACAATAGAAGGTTGGCAACTAAAGAAACTTGGAAAAGTCAAATAAGAAAAGTGAGCCACACCTTGATTGCACTTCTTCATCAGCAATGAAGCTGACACATTCATTCATTCAATATGGTAGGACTGTCAGGTATAGCCATGCTGACTCTGTTCATGAAGGACAAACTCAATTTGTTCATAAATCATGTATGCACTGAACTGAAGCTTGTTAGTAATTCATTATAAGGTACTTTATAAACAAATAGATAATTTCTTTCAGGAATTTATTTGAACCAGCTGAATGCACTATAGTGACAAATTCCACAAGCCTAATAGTTGTGAAAATGTATCAGCAAACAAGAATTGTAGTGTATCATCAGTTGATTTTTTTTGCATGTTTCTTTGCTAAACAAAAATAGACCTTTCTGATGCACATTTATAGTTTTCCATGATGGTGGTGGTTTTCCATTCTTTGTGTTCTGAACCTACCTGTGAGGGAAGACAGTTTGCCTGTAGAAAGTGCTTGGGCTGAAAAAAAGGGCTGCTTTCCAGATGTCCGTAAGTTAATTCCACTTTAAAACAATTATTGTGTCTTTCTGCCTAATGCCAGGTTCATTTCACATCTTGCACCTGAATTACTATCAAGTCTGCCTAATTTGTTTTTATAGGATGCTACTGTCCAACAGACACAACATTTCACACCTAAAGAGACCGATCTTTAATCATGCTCTGAGAGGGGATTTGGAACATTGCACTAGTGGCAAGGACTGTTGCAATTAGTGCCTTGAAATGTGAAAAGAGGGAGGCTGATCAGGCTCCTGCCCCCTTATCAATGCATTTCTGCAGTCACTTGATTGGGCGGCATGCAGTCTCATCCCACTGACCCTCAGCATCAGCTGTGGAAATAGGCTTTCTGTGCTGCTGTCTGGGGACTGCTATTTGGAGCAATTTGGAGCCCCTTTCTGCCTTCAATCAAGCCACTTCAGACCGTCTCCATGGCACCAATTTTTTCCCTGACACTGAGTGGCAGCCAGCCTGGAGGAAGTCATGTGAGGGCCAACCAGCTGGTTTCAGTCTTGGTTCTGTCATTCAATTAAGTTGGCTCAGGAAAGACACTTAATCTGAGTCTCAGCTTTGTCCCCTATCTAAAATAATATGCTACTAAAAAGACAAAAAAAAAAAAAAAAAAAAAAACAAGAAATGTGAAATTCCTTCTTATATTAAATGCGAATAATTATGGTTAAGTAACCTATGATTCAAATAGAAGAATACCTGAATCAAGCTTATCCAGGTTCTTAAACAAAAGTAACAAGGTATTTGAGGCATATAGAAAGGTATAAGAATAATATAACAAACATCTGTGTACTCCCCACATCAAATCTCCCCTCTCTCTACCCTGCATTAGAGTAACCATAATTGTGAATTTAGAGTTTATCCATTCAATATTTAAAAATGTAGTTATGTATATAAGTACTTCTAAATAGCATCAATAAATAACATACAATAATTTTGCATACTTTAAAACAAATACCTTATTGTATGATTCTGAAACTTTGTTCAATATTTAATAATATATTTTTGAGAGTTATCCAGTTTGATACCTGTATTAAATCCACTTACCTGCTGTATTTTAAGTGAAATAAACCAGGCACAGAAAGATAAACATCACATGTTCTCACTTATTTGTGGGATCTAAGAAACAATTGAACTCACAGAGAGTAGAAGGATGGTTACCAGAGGCTTGGAAGTGTCGTAGGGGGCAGGGGTGGGGAGGTGAGGATGGTTAATGAGTACAAAAAATAGAATAAGTAGGACTTACTATTTGATAGTACAACAGGGTGACTGTAGTCAATAATAACTTAATTGTACAGTTTCAAAGAAAGAGTATGATTCGATTGTTTGTAACTCAAAGGATAAATGCTTGAGGGTATGTCCCATTCTCCATGATGTGCTTGTTTCACCTTGTATGTATCAAAACATCTCATGTACCCCATAAATATATATACCTACTATGTACCCAAAGAAATTAAAAATTACAAAGTTTAAAAAGTGCTGTATTCCACTGTATGACTAAACCACAATGTATATATTCTATTCTTTCTATGACAAACAATACTTCATTCACAAACTTGTTCGTGTGGGATAGGTTCTCCTGGGGCACTTAGTGACCAAATTGCTGGGGTATGAAATATTCATATTAAGAAATTTGCTTTTTATTGTCAAATTGTCCTCCAAAGTGGTTGTGAGACTTTATATTACCTATAGCAATGTTTAGGTACCCCACATTTTCAAGAACACTTGGTATTGTCAGAATTCTAAATTACTGCCAGTCTAATGGGTATAAAGTGCTATCTCATTGCAGTTTTTAATTCGCACATCCCTGATGAATGAAGTTAGTGTTTTAAAATGCTTATTGTCTATTTAGACTTTCTATTCTTGTCATTTCCCCTCTCTCCTTCCCTCTCGTTCTCCCTCTCACTTTCCTTCTTTCCCTCTTTGTCTCCCACTATTTTTCTGTATATCTTGTTGATTTGTAAGAGTTCTTTTTATGTTCTGGACACTAATTATTTGTTGGATATGTTGCTTACATTTTCATTTTTCTAGTGATGCTTTTTGAAGCCCACAATTATCACATTAAATGTTGTCAAATTTATCATTTTTTTCCTTTGTAGTTTGTATTCTTTTGGTGTGTTAAGAAATTCTTCTCTAGCCCTAATTCATAAATATATTCAACTACACTTTCTTAATAAAAGATTTAAAGTTTTGTTTTTCACGTTTTGGTTTTTAATTCATGTATAATTGATTTTGTATGTATGGTAAGAGATAAAGTTACATTTTTGTTTCTTGAAAATCAATAGTCTCAAAAATTTATTGGAATATCCTTTCTTCTGATCTGCAAAGCAGATTTTGTCAAATGCTGTGTCCACATACAAGCGTACTTCTGCATTGGGATTTTCTATTTTGTTCAGCTGATCTATCTGTCTATCCTTGTACTGAAACCACACTGTTAAAAGTATAATGGCCTAACAATAAGTTTTGATTTCAGATATCACATGTCCCCCAACCTTGTTCTCCTTCATAATTGTTTTGGCTAGTATGCTTCCTTTTCCTTTCTGTATAAATTTTCCAATTATCTTGCCAAATTATTTGGAAAATCATGTTGAGATTTCCATTGGATTGCATTGAATTCATAGATTAATTTTGGTATAGATAAAATGTTAAAGCAGGTTGACGTACATTGACTTATTCAATAATTTTGAGTGTTTACTTTGTGCCAGGCCCTGTGCTGAAGTTACACAGGAAACTTTATGATCCAGGCTTGGTTTATCATGCCCTCCCACTCTACATCTCATGCGGCTATCTGCACTTCAGTTATCAGGAACCTCTTTCCTATGAGCAGACGCACCTTGCTCTCTTCTGTCTTTCTGGTCTTTGCAGATGCTCTTTCTTTCGCCTGGAGAACTCTTTGCTCTCTCCTCACCTTGCTAACTCCTGCTGGCTTTTAAATCTTCCTTCTTTGAGAAGTTTTCTTCGTCCCTTAAGTTAAGTGTTATGCTATGGGCATCCCTGGCATCCTCCATGCCTGTCCTGGCGTAAGCTGCCTAACATGGTATGAAAATTTCTCATATCCCCTATGGACTGTCAGCTCAGTGAAAACGGGTGTTATTATACGTTGTTCATAGAGTTATCTCTAGCACTAATGGGTTTCTAGTATCTGGCACCTGATTGGTACTCAATAAAAAAAATTGTTGAAAATATGAATATTGATTGTCTACATAAAGCTAGTCCTTGTGATAGGCAATTTGTGAGGAGGGGTACAAAAAATTAAACAAGCTCTCAGGGAAGGAGCTTAGAGTCTAATGGGCTAATCAGACTTGTATGTATAAATTATAATACAAAGCTAAATATAAGAATTATTGGATTGGAGATAACCATAAGCAATGCTGGTGTGTTAAACTGCCTTCCCAGACTTACTGGAATTAGTTTCCTGTTGAATGTATAAAGATTTACTATCATTTCTGGTGTTTTAAGTCATTTTAAATGTAAATATACTTTAAAATTCCACTGATATTTTCAGCAACCACCATGATCTGTTAAAATTACAAAAACCTCTAATTCTATGGCAGGTTGAAATTGGTTCTGGCTTCATATGCAAGATATTCTGGGAGAAGAATTTTGACAAAATAATTTCTGGTTAGCTCCTGACATCATTTCTTCATGACACTTCTAATCTCTAGTACAGAACTTAATGTTTCCTGTAACAGGATTTTAAAAGAAAAGAAGTGACAATTTCATCTTTTCACTGCCTGAGTTTGGGATCCTATCATCTTTCCTCCAGAGGGTGCTCTGTCCTCTATCCTCTGTTAATTGTCCTCCACAACCTGAGAGATAGAGTTCCAAAAAAACAGATCTGAATAGTCATTTTTATCCTTAACAGCTTCTGGCCAAAGGATCAAGTCTAAACTTCTGGTGCAGCATAGAAGGTGTTTTACTTCTTGCACAAACTTAATTTCCCTTCCTCATCTCCTGTTCTGTATCATAATTACTGACTTTCACGGTTCTCTTTCTAGACTCTGAGTCCCTTAAAGGTAGGAACCTGTTATTCCCCCTTTTATCTATGATTCCTGGCACCCAAATGTTACTCAGTAAATGTTAGGTTAATTACTTTTATGTGACTCCGGAGGCTTCTCTAAATTCTGAATGATTGTTGGCGACATCAAATTGAGAATGTCATGTTTCTTAATTGAATGTTGAAAGGGTGTAATTGTTGTCACTTGGTCAAAGGAAGTTCATTTGGTAGAATTCTCAATTATCCTTTTTACCTGAGAGCCGTGTCATTAATAGCCACTCATGTGGCTAAACACTCTGAATAGCATATGAAAGGTGTGGGCTATGGCTAAGCCAGAAGAACTGACTCCAGGAGACCAGAGAGATCCCCTCATGGCTTTTACTATCAGGTTCCTAGTATGATGATAGCCATCCCTGACATTTTGTCATATTGCCAGAGGGATATGCACATGTACTGAAGAAAATGGTATGTATAAATATTTCCTTCCACTGCTTGAAGTCTGTATTATTATTTACCATGTGTAGTAAGAGTGATGAAAGGAAAACAAAGACTATTTCATGTAAACAAACTGGGAAGAGGCCATAGTTTGATATTGTCTCATTTATCTTTGACTTGGTCAAAGAAAAGGAAAAGAACAAACAGTCTATGAGCTGTCAAAAGAGACATGTCACCATGCCTCCCAAATGAAGTGAGGCACCTTCAGATAGTACTAAGCTGGGGGGAGCCACCTGTAAGGGATACTATTTACCTGTCTTCAGATCTTGATTAATGTCAACGAGACACACTTTACCACTACCATTTCTCCCTGTCTCCACAGAACAAATGTCAAAGTCTGCCCCTCAGAAAGGGAAAGTATGGGAACACTTCAAGTGTCTCCTGGGGAGAGAAGGCATCATTTATCTGATTGGTGGGTCTGGAGAAAGAACTGACCATGTTCAATCTATCCCCTTACAGATGCTACAGCATCTTTTTTTTATAGGTATTTGCTTGTGTCTTCTGCCCTTCCTTGCTTAATCCTGCAGGGGCCAGTCTGCCCCTGTGTGGGAACCTGTGGTTGTTGAAATATGCCTGCATTTGGCCAAGCAAATCTGTCTAATTAAGAGGTAGATGTTAGAAAGGCCATTGTGGCCGCACATTTCAGGCTTGTGTACCTACCCAGACCTTGTCAGTAATGAAGCTGATTTTGGTCACTATATGTGGGTCTGCCCTGTAGGACTCGATTGGATTTGGAAGCAAAATAAAAGGGTGTCCTTCTCCACATTCCCAAAACCACAATCACCCATTAGCCCATCCATGTAAACAATGCGCCAGACACCCATTCAGTGGCCTCTCTCAGGTCCCCAACACATGCAGATAACACACACAATATGGTCACACTAAATCCTGCATCTCATTTGTTTTCCCTCCCCACTCAGAAGCAATCAGTATGAGGAGGTTAGTATGTCTTTGTCCCAAGCAAACTTGAGACCAGGTTTATAGTAGGTTAGGAGATTTCTTTTTCCCTTTTATAATTACATGTTAACACCTTTATTCAATTTGTTTCTTAAATTCATATTCATTGACTTTCTACAAACTGAAATTTCTCTATGTTTGAGTTTGTCAGTGGAACTAACTAGTGGAAGGTTCACTGCCCTGACTTGCAGTTAATGATGACTGCTGAAGTTTGAGAAATCATAGGATTAATGATCAGAAGATCTGAGTCAAAACTTGCTGTATGACTATGTCAGACTAGGTCAGATTCTCATTCAGTTTCCTCATCTGTAAAATGGGAACTCATGTATCCAAATGCAACATTTGGTTTGTATGAGAACCAAATAATCATGTATATGAAAATACTTTAAATGACATAAAGTACTAGTCATTAGTGATGCTATTAGGTTTTCAAATAAATTAATATATCTAGGAAAAATAGTAGGTACTGTACTATTCATTATAGGTGACTATTAAGTTTTAGAAATGCTATGTATGAAATTGAGTAACCATAATTTGAGAAAAAAGTATTACTTTGCTATAACACATGGTTTACTAGTAGAATCTTCCAAGCCCTGGTCAGTAGTGTATGGGATTTACATATACTATGAGAATACCATGTAAGTTATTCATACATAAATGGAAGTCCATAGTTTTATGCCATATTTTTAATTCCTGATGCCGTTTATCTGGTTATCCTGGTCAAGTAGGTAATTAGGCAAGTCTCCATTATGTTCTTTACCAGCAATAAAATGTAAATTTGCTTTTGGGGAAAATTAAAAGGTTTGGAAATGGCAGGAGTTGTAAAGCAATTAAATCTGTCACTAAATTAGTGAAGCTACATAATTCCTTTTGTTTCCAAACTTTAGAATTAGGCAACTGTTTACCATCCTTTTTAATAGATGAGGAAATAAATGTCCCCAACTGGGGACCAGTAAGTGGTGAGAAGTCACAGCAATAGATAAGAACACAGCCAGAATTGGATGTCATAGTTCATGAGTTTCTGGTTTGAAAACCAAATAAACAACTCAGCTTCTTTCCCAGCTCAAGTGTAAAATATCACTTTGTCCTAGCCCCAGTTGTCTGAAATTTTCCAGAAAAGCATTGAGTACTTCCAAAACTTTTTATTATAATAACTGTGTATATGTCTACATACAAGTGTACAGTACAGCATCACTAATACATTGATTAAAGCAATTTGTTAAAAAGAATGAAGGCCTAATTTGTGAGTAGGAACTAGAATAATCTGCATAAGCTAAGTAGCTTTTAATTGGTAAGTAGACAATTCAATATACAAGTATAATATAAAATTATGAAAAATGTGGTTGGGGAAAATTCCAGAATAACAGTTTGGTTCTTAGGCAAATATCCTAATATTAAAAGGGTACCAAGAATTTGTAACACATTAGCATATAGGGGGCCGATAACGTTTTTGGTTTCTTCTTTTAAGGGCATGAAATAATACCTGTTGTCAAGTAAACGAGAAATTTGTGATACAGTAACTAAGCTAACTATTTAAGGAATGTCAACAATATAAATCTTAAGAGCCCATGGGTAAGAACAATTTGAAATGCCCTGGCACATATCTGAGATTCATGAGTATTCAGGGGAAAACTGTTTTCTCCAGGAATCAAACACACATCCTGAGAGTGGATATACATTGTTATTTTAAAATCAGAGTTTTCTTCAATTAAAAAAAAAAAAAAAAACTGGACTTAGTGGCAGTGTAGTGTGATGGAAATAGCCCAGAGTGAAAGCTTCAATGTCTCAGTTCTACTTCAGGCTCTTCCATTGACTATTTGAGTCTTGGCAAGTCCCTTTCCTTCTCCAGGAGTCACTTTTTAAAAAAATGTATAAAATGAGGGAATAAACTAATCGAGGCTGATAAGCATGTGACTGGCCCAGTAATTGAACCTGTGATTTATTACACTCATGTTTCAAAATGAGAAACTGGACTACAGAATAAACCTAAGCTCTTTAGCTTCTTTGAGCCTCAGTTTCCTCATTTATAAAGTGGGTTTAGTGAGGCCTGATTGGGGTATGGTGATAGTTAAGTAATATGAGGTATGTAAAACAACTAGCATAATGCCTTTCACTTGTTACATATTTAGAAATTGGCAGCTATGATTATTACTATGCACTAGATGTTTTGAATACTTTATCTCAGTAGTTCATGAATTTGAGCATGTATCAAAGTCACCTGGAGGTGGGGCTAGATAATTGGCATTTCTAACAAATTCCCAGGTGATGCTGATAATAAAATAGTTATGAATACCTGAGACTATGTGATCCTAAGAGTAGAAAGTGTCAGTCTATTTGATTATCATCTCAGTCGACTTGGCAATACCAAATATGTTTGACTTTTAACATAAATGTGGATCCCTAATGACTACTTAACGTCTTCAAAAAGATCACAGCATGATGGGGCTTTGAAAGGTAAAGTTATGGTGTTACGGTGTATGCAGAAGGAAGCCTACCATACCCTAGGCAGTGGAATTAAAGGCAGTAGAAATGGCCAGCTTCTTTAGAGTAGATCGTAGTATTTTCAGCTAGGAGAATAGATGTGACTGATCATGAATTGTGATGGCCCATCACTCAGGCACTAAACATCTCTGTCAAAAACTTCCAGACTGCTTTGAAGAGAAACTATGTAATATATGGTACAAGTAATTCAGGAGAGGAAAGAACTATGAGTTTAACCAATGCAGAAATGCAGACAGAACTTTGATATTCTTTCAAGTGCCTCAAAATTAAATGGTTAATCCCAAAGGTGTTAATGGGGTGCAATTGAAATCAAGGCCTGGGTTAGAAAAGCAGCATATCTGTCCTGAGCTATAGAAGCTGCCCAGCGTCAATGTACTCAGAGGAGACTTTCTACTAGAAGAGCCAGTGAAGACTCCACTGTTGACTGAAAGAATGTATAATTGCTCAGATAAATGGCAGTATTGGTTAAAAATATTTGGTGAATATTTCATATATGATGTATTTTTTCCCCAAAGAAGCCTGTAAAATAAGATTGCTACTTGCAATCAATGGCATCTAAGGATCAAAGAAATATGGCATATGTTTATACCATAATTTAGTTATTCTCTTTTTGTTAGTAATTTCTAGTGGTTGTTATCATAAATAGGACTGCTATGAGCATTTTTGTACCTATATATTTTTCTATAACTGATTTTTTTTTTTTTTTTTAGGCAAAGTGTGACTTAGTCTTGAGGAAAAGAGATTTTGAAGATATATAGGTGGGAGCACAATTGTCCCTTTCCCTAATGTTGAAGAATGGACATTCCTAAACTTCCATGTAAAGAATCCACCTTAAGGCAGACTTCCTCCACTCAGCTGTGTTGGTGATTGCTTAAGTCAAGGAGAAAACAGAGACGACCAGTTCTATTCCTTTCCCTTTGACATTTATCCACAAAAATGATTAGACTATTTTTAGTTAATTTGCCTAACCTTTTCATTTTCTTGCAGCCTAGAACAATTTTCTCTTACAGGAATTACTGGTTGTTCTTCTTTTGCATCTTTTTCATATTCATGGATAAAATTGCTGCTCTTTGAACAAGACAATTATTCCTTAAAAGATAGAAATGAGTTTACTTCCCCTTTGGTTCTGAAGTAATTATATAAACAAAATTTTAGAATGCAAGTGAGAATAACGAAATAGAAAGAGCTGTTGGCAGAGTTAATTGGCTGATCTTTTTATGTAGATCTAATTGGGGATGTCAATTGAATTTTTGGAAATCATTGCTTATTTCCTTTGAGAATTATTTATTGCTCTATGTAATCTGAATGTATAATACATAGTTTGTTCACTTCTGCATTACGGCTTGATTGAGAAAAACTATTTCTATTAGGGAGAGATAAAAAAAATTTGAGTAAGTTTTCTGCCCTTCCAGTAATGGTTTAGGGAAAATATACAGATGTAAAATGAACACATAATGAATCATTAGATTTGTCATGGTCTAGTTATTTCTTGACATCGGAGAGCTGGCAGTGGCATAGTAGGGAGGGTATTTGTGTAATGTGAGCTTTGTTCTGGATTTTGCTACTTACTATTTGTGACCTTGGCAATCTGAAATAACTTCTGCAGTACTCAATTTTAAATGTGTAAAACAATGTAATCAATAATAGTGTTTCCTTCTTCCCTCCCTCCCTGCCTCCTTTTCTTCCATTCTTCCCTCCCTCCCTCTTTTTCTTCCATTTTTCCTCTTTCCCTCTTCCCTCTCTCTCTTCCTTCCTGCCTTCTTTCGGCTTCTGTTTCTTGTTCCTCTTATCTTCTTTTAGGAGACAACGCACTGGCTTCAAAATTAGATAAACATTGGCATCTTAATTCTGCCATGTGGTGACACTGGCAGTTTGCCTAGCCCTTCTGGGCCCCAGTTTCTACCCTTGTAATGTGATAATAATACATACTTGTGGGTGGTTTTGAAGATTAAGTGAGATGGCCCATATAAAGCAGCAGGCGTGGCATAGACACATCTCAGGCCCTCAATAAACACTGTTATAATGCAGCTGTGAAGAACATGTGATAGAACGTTTATCAAGGTCCTTTATTGATATAGAGTGGTATCACCTTGAATGTGAAGGAGTTAGCATGCGCTTACCTTGGTAAGTCTGACTCAGTCTTGAATGTGTGGCAGCTGAAGCTCAGCACTGGTGTTGCTCTCTTCCTGCCTGCCCAGAATTTGCAAAAGGTCTACGTCCAAACTACTAATTTTAATGAGTTCATAAACATGTAAATTAAATGGGACATCTTATTATTGAATGACCCTTTAAAGGTGAAAGCCAGGATCTTACTTGGTAAAGTTGAGAAGTATCTTAAAAATCAGATTCTAAGCTTCTTGGTGTAGAGCCATACCCACTGAATCAATTCTCCTTCCCTTCTTGGCATCTCTCTGTATAAAGTAATCATTTTTCCAGTTATTTTACAAGTGAAAATCTAAAGATTAATTCCTTCACTCTACCCTAGGACAACCCAAAGCTTCTTTCTGTGGAGTTTGCAGTGTAAATCTTAGAATTTATCTCCTCCCCATACATGAGGGCTCCATTTTATATCCACAGCTTTGGTACACCTTAATAGCAAATCAATTAATTCAATCTTAGATTTCTCATTTCTCCACTGTATGTTTGTGTGCATGCACTTGGGCATTTATCTTAGCACTTGACAAGTGTAGGCACTCAATAAATATTTCTTGGATAACTGAATGAAGTTGAGTGTTTGTGTGTGTTTGGTAACGACACATCTAGCTATAAAAATTCATCGAGCTACTCTTGTTTTCTTTTCCTGATATCCTTTCTTCTTTGTACATCAAGTCATGGCACTCACAGAACCTGGTTATTTGAAAGTAAAAATTTGCACATTGTTATATTTTTAAACCTGAAGAAGGTGAGATCTAAGAAAAAATTGGCCTCAACATTCCACAGCAGTGTGGTGACAATAGTTAGCAACAATGCCTTGTACATTTCAAAGTAACTAAAAGAGAAGACTTGAAATGTTACTAACATGTAGAAATGATAAATACTCAAGATGATAGATATTCCAAATACTCCGACTTGATCATTTCACATTCTATGCATGTAAAAACTACTCACATGTACTTCATACATTTGTAAAATATTTGTGTAAATTACAAAACAACATAAAAACAAAAACAAAAATTACCCAGCAACTACATGAATACATTCTCATTGTGAAAAACTCAAATTATATAAAATTATGTCAGCAAAATACTGAGGACCTTCTTCATACTCAACCCCTCTTCTCTCCAGAAGTAACTAGCTCTGATAATTTGGTATATATTGTTCCAATCTGCCTTCTACAAAATTACATACATATAAAAATATACAAATATATAGTTTTTTACATAAAAGACACCAGAACGTATGCATTGTTTAACCACCACCTTGTTTATCAACATGCCTTAGAATTCTTTCTATTATCTCTGTACAAATATATCATCTTTTAAAATGTTATAGAATTAAATATAACCATATTTAATTAAATACGTGTCTGTCTTGTTTATTTGACCACTTTGCTCATAATAAACACATGCATTTTCCCACAGTTTTTGGCTGTTTTAATCCACACCGCAGTATTGAACATTCATTGTAATTCTTATGTACAAATATTTCAGTAGGACAGATTACTAGGCATGAATGCTGGTCAAAGAGCATACATACTTAAAATGTTGGCATATATTGTTTTATCAGTTATTTACAGTCTCACAAATAATGTTTTAGAAAGCCCAGAATGAAGCATTTGTACTCTAAATTAAAAGATGGTTTTTATCTTCTCATCACAAGCATTACTAGAAAAATTCAGGGATAGTGGGTGTATGTAATGAAATGAGTTAGCACAAGATGTTGACTCTTTTCTATCAGGCTAATAGTGAAAGTCTTCTTAAATAAACAAATGTTTCTGGCTCAGTGGTCTCATTTAGTAGAACATAAATTCACAGAGACAGAGTGAGTCAACATGGGCAGAATGGAAGAATAGGACAAATATTTTACTAATCAAAAAATGAGTATCAGCACCTAATTTTAAAGCCAAATTTAAAAAGAAGATACACAAAACTGTTGCATGATTAAAAGATGAAAAGGACTTTCATATCACTTAATCAAAATTTGAAATTAATCAGTGCTATGACTTGCATTCTATCATTGCATACAGAGGAGCAAGAACAATTAAAACATTACATTAGCTCAACACTTACGAATTTGGGCAATAAGCATGTACTAAAAAAAGACCCTAGAGAAACACAGAGGCTCAGAGTTACCTTCCTATTCAACATGTGCTCCATTATCTTGGGAATTCCAGAATCAGGAGCAGAATTCTCACAGCTAGGCTAATTACTTTAATAAGATCTGCTTGATTTAAAAATAAATCTGAAGCAGATGCCAGAACTGGACCTGGTGACGAATATTTATCCTCTCCATAGTGTTCTTCTTTTCCTATGACATTGCACAGTTGCTTCCTGATCTCCACTTTGATGGTGCCAAGGGGCAGCGTAACTTTTGTCAAATGCACAAGACAGAATGCCTGTGTTTTATGGGCTGCTCTGGCCTTCTTTCTGTGCTATTTCTCCCCAGATGTCTAGTTTCTTCTTGGCAGCCAGTGCTCACCCCTGTCCCCTAAGAGAGCCATCTGCCTCTCAGCTCTGCCCTTCTCAGACCTTCCCCTCTGTCTCCATGTCCCATCCCCTTTGTCAACTTCAGCCAATATTTCTTTTTGTAAACACATTACATTTAATTTTTTGGGTACATAGTAGATGTACATATTTATGGGGTACATGAGATATATTGATACAGGGATACAATGTGTAACAATCATGATCATCAGGGTAAATGGAGTATCCATTACCTCAAGCATTTATCCTTTCTTTGTGTCACAAATGATTCATTTATACTCTTCATTATTTTAAAATGTACAATAAATTATTGACTGTAGTCACTCTGTGGTACTATCAAATACTAGATCTTATTCATTCCAGCTACTTTTTGCGCGTCCATTAACCATCCCCACTCCTCCCACACCACTACCCTTCCCAGCCTCTGATAACCATCATTCTACCCTCTTGAGTTCATTTGTTTCGATTTTTTGCTCCCACATATGAGTGAGAACATGTAAAGTTTGTCTTTCTGTGCCCATTGAGAGAGCATTCCTTGATGCCTGATCTGTGCCCAGCATCATGCCGGTCCTTGGATGCTGGAAGAAAGCACAATTCCTGCTCCCAGGAAAATTGTGACTTAGAGGAATTTTATTTTTTTTTTAATTTTTTTTTTTTTTGAGACGGAGTCTCGCTCTGTCGCCCAGGCTGGAGTGCAGTGGCGCGATCTCGGCTCACTGCAAGCTCCGCCTCCCGGGTTCACGCCATTCTCCTGCCTCAGCCTCCCAAGTAGCTGGGACTACAGGCGCCCACAACCGCGCCCGGCTAATTTTTTGTATTTTTAGTAGAGACGGGGTTTCACCGTGGTCTCGATCTCCTGACCTTGTGATCCGCCCGCCTCGGCCTCCCAAAGTGCTGGGATTACAGGTGTGAGCCACCGCGCCCGGCCCATGAGGAATTTTCTAGAGTTAATTTGATAAATGTATTTAAGATCATGTTTTATGGAAGATAAAATCTAATTATGTCACTTATCATAAATAGCATCTGTAATTTAATGGAGACTTGAGAAGACTCACATAAAAGCTTCAGTCACTGGGTTGAAAGGAGTGCAGAACAACTTTTATTTTCGCTTGTGTTAAGGGGAACTTTCATACTAAGAAGGTGATTCTGCCTCCCTTTAAGATCCCCTGTAGGTGGGCTTATATCACACAGGCCTGCTATGGACATTAATATTTATTTTTTGTATTTATGGCTCCAATCTCAGTTTTATGTGTTTGATTTATCTTCCCTTCTCAGAGCATTCATAGCAACACCTCAGGCCTGTGTGGAGTTGGGCCAAGCTTATTTGGATAGAATTTATATTTCAGTTGAGTGTTCCCTTCTTCACATGGAAAAAAGCAGCTCCAACTGTGAAATGTGGGTGGCTGCTCCTGCACTGCTGTGCTGTGCCTGGCAGGGTGTCTGCCAATTAAAAGGAGGGTCCGGACCAATGTGGGGAACATCCAAAAAGTACCTGAGGGAGACCAATCTCCAGTCACAAACCATGGGATACAGGAGTGTGTCTGCCTGGACACCTGAGGCAGTTGCAAACTATAGAAAAATGAAGACAATGAAACTGAAGCAAACCAAAATCAATCACATCACAACAAAACAACCACTACAGATATGAACTACTTCTCTCAATTGCACACCCACATGCCCTGAAAGTAAAGTAGGAAAAGCAACATTGCTCCATATAATAGAAGACAGCCTGAATCTTAGAATTCTTAGTGCAAAGCATCTTCTGAAGCAACCTGAGGAGACCTCTGCTCTGTTGAAGGTGGCACCAGCTCATTGTCACCAGTCTATTCTCCAGAAGTTCAGACTACTGGAGACATTGCTAGCTGCGAGAAAATATCTACTCTCCCCTTCTCTTGTGCTCCTAGAATCCTAATTTTATTTGAGGCAACAATATAGCCAATTAAATATTTCTTTCAGACTCCCTTGCAGCTAGAGGTGGCTATGTGACCTAGATCTGCCCTATGAGATATGGAATGTGTTTGCAGCCATGGAGACAAAAGCTACAGACTGAAAAAGAAACACCAGGTAGATGGAAGGAGCCCATGCCTATGGTGGCATTGCTGAGCCGCTGAAGCAGTTTCAAATTGCCTTCCCTGCATCTTCTCCTGTGTGATGTGAATAAATTCCCATGTACTGAGTCTGGATTTCTGATATCTGCTGCAGAAAGCATATCACAAATGAGGCCACTTTCCTGAGGGAGTGCCTTCTTTTGGCATCAGAAGACATGGTGATTCTGAGACTTTAAAAGTCACGAGACCTGAAATCACAAAACCCCTAGAAGAAAACGTACAGATCAAGGAATGTTCCCTATTACCAATGAAATATTAATCTTAAAAGGAAGGATATCCTGCCATTTGTGACAACATGGATGAACCTAGAGGCTAAGTGAAATAGCCAGTCACAGAAGAAAAATACTGCATGGTTTCATTTACAACTGGAATCTGAAAACCTTGAATTCATAGAAGCAGGGAATAGGATGGTGTTTACCAGGACATGGGGAGATGGGGAAATGTTATCAAAGGATACAGTTTCAGTTACTTAGAGAGAATGGGTTCCGGAGATCTAATGTGCAGCATGAGGTCTATAGTTAACAATACTGTATCGTATACTTGAAATTTGCTGAGAGAATAGATCTTAAGTGTTCTTACCATACACACAAAGGTAACCGTGTACAGAGATGGATGTGCTAATTAGCTTAACTGTAACAATAAACATCACACGTATACCTTAAATATGTATAATTTCAATAAAAATTCAAACAAAAGTCATGAGACTTTTAAGTTCCAAAGTTTGTGGTACATACACCTGGCACCTGGGAGGTAGGAACTGGTAAAGATTTCTGCAGGTTGTAAGTGGGGGTTGGAAGAAAGAGCTTACTGGCTCAACTTCCAGAATGGCAAAATAATAGTGGTGAGGTTGGTAAGTAATATCTACATAGTGTGATATGGACAAGAAAATAGTTCACAAACAATGCACCTGCCATTTATCAAGTCCCTACTATGCATTAGGAACTTTATAGAAATTAAATTATCTTGGTAACTCTGCAATGGAGGTATTATGCGGCCTGTTTTACAAGTAAGGAAACAGACAATTTGCTCAAGATTATAGAGCTAATAAGAGGAAGAGCCAGAATTCAAACCCTCCATTGGAAGCCAAAGTCCATGCTCTTTCACTAATATTTCCCACAAGCATGTTACTTTAATTTTCTCCTCACAAACACCCATAAAGTGATTATATTCTCCTATTTTACTAGGAGAAACTAAGTGCTAAGAGGTGGCCCAATATCTCACAGCCAATCAGTTTAATTTCCAAAAGCACAGCTCTTTCTACTCCACCAAAATGTTGCCCTTCAGAGATTTCCAGAATGTTTTTCTCCCATCGACATTTGCCACGTGCTTACTTAATAAGCCTGGTAGTATGTGTGGTGTTCTTATTTTATAGATGTTATTCTTATTTTACTGATCATCAGAGATGAAGTAATTATTCAAAGTCACTCAGAGAAGTAAGTGGGCCACTGCAGACCTGACCCCAGGCAGGCTGGCTCCTGAGCCTGTCTCATCCTCTCCTTGCCTCTTAGACGTAGTAAAGCCATTCTGAGATGATTCTGGGAAAGTGTGGCTATCCAGGAAGTATGAGAGAGCAGGGGAGAAAGTATTTCCTGAAATTTCCTTAGGACAAAACTTTGATTTTGAGAATTCTGCTCCTGTTTGGCCAAGAGAAGTCTGGCGCTTCTTCTGTTCCTCAAAGTCAAATATATAAGGTAATAAAGACAGAGTTATGAAATTACTATCCATGTCCTGAATGTAAAATGTCCATTTACTCTTTAAAAACCAAAAAGGAGAGGAGAATCCAACATGCTGAAAAACTAAACGTTCTCTTTCTTAATAACCCAGCTTGGAAATTAATGAGCTTTAGGAACCAAAAGAGTCATTTTGCTTTAGCTCAGACAGAAAACACTGATGGGATTCTGTGCCAATGCATTGTGGAGCTTTGTAATTGTTCTCCTAAATGGTCAATAGTTTTAATTTGTATATAATACGTGATTTTAATCAACCTAGGCAACTGTTTATGTAGGGTTTTTTTTTCCTCACAGAAGTTGCAACATAATTGATATTTGATTTTTCAAAGAAGATAAACACCTGCATTTAAGAAGACAGAAACTTTTCTTTGGGTTATGACAAAATATAGAGGAGGTCCTCTCCTGCCACATAATGACATTCCCACTTGATTCTGATTCTGGGTTAGAAAAACTTTTGGTGTCAACAGGCCTTTCCCATTCATACCATGGAGATTTTTGTGGACCCTAAACTACTATGAGAAACTCAACTCTGGCTATAATTATCTAAGCAATAATAGTTCCAACTGCACGGATTGCCTGAAAATATCATATTTTCTCTTAATTGAGTTTTTCACTTTTCAGTTAGTTTCAATGATGTCATATTGATGTAGCCTAAGGAACACAAACTAGAATATACTTTCAATAAAATCATAGCAACGTTTTCATTTGTATTAAATGTTTGAGAAATGAGGCAACTGGTACAGTTGAATGTCCTGGTTTACCAGCTACCATGTAACATGCATGTTCATAATTTTCAACTAATCAGAGTACAGTATAAACTCCTATGATCATGCCTGTTCACATGTGGTGGCTCTGGTACCCTCCCCACTCTCATTTTTAAATGCAGGAGAAAGCAATGCCTCTTTGGAACTCTCTTAGTTCGCACTGTGGTCTGTAAATACCTCTTTTTATTATTATTTTTATACTTTAAGTTCTAGGGTACATGTGCATAATGTGCAGGTTTGTTACATATGTATACTTGTGCCATGTTGCTGTGCTGCACCCATCAACTCGTCAGCACCCATCAACTCGTCATTTACATCAGGTATAACTCCCAATGCAATCCCTTCCACCTTCCCCCTCCCCATGATAGGCCCCGGTGTGTGATGTTCCCCTTCCTGAGTCCAAGTGATCTCATTGTTCAGCTCCCACCTATGAGTGAGAACATGCGGTGTTTGGTTTTCTGTTCTTGCGATAGTTTGCTGAGAATGATGGTTTCCAGCTGCATCCCTGTCCCTACAAAGGACACAAACTCATCCTTTTTTATGGCTGCATAGTATTCCATGGTGTATATGTGCCACATTTTCTTAATCCAGTCTGTCACTGATGGACATCTGGGTTGATTCCAAGTCTTTGCTATTGTGAATAGTGCCACAATAAACATACGTGTGCATGTGTCTTTATAGCAGCATGATTTATAATCCTTTGGGTATATACTCAGTAATGGGATGGCTGAGTCATATGGTACATCTAGTTCTAGATCCTTGAGGAATCGCCATACTGTTTTCCATAATGGTTGAACTAGTTTACAATCCCACCAACAGTGTAAAAGTGTTCCTATTTCTCCACATCCTCTCCAGCACCTGTTGTTTTCTGACTTTTTAATGATCGCCATTCTAACTGGTGTGAGATGGTATCTCATTGTGGTTTTCATTTGCATTTCTCTGATGGCCAGTGATGATGAGCATTTTTTCATGTGTCTGTTGGCTGTATGTATGTCTTCTTTTGAGAAGTGTCTGTTCATATCCTTTGCCCACTTTTTGATGAGGTTGTTTGTTTTTTTCTTGTAAATTTGTTTGAGTTCTTTGTAGGTTCTGGATATTAGCCCTTTGTCAGATGAGTAGACTGCAAAAATTTTCTCCCATTCTGTAGGTTGGCTGTTCAGTCTGATGGTAGTTTCTTTTGCTGTGCAGAAGCTCTTTAGTTTAATTAGATCCCATTTGTCAATTTTGGCTTCTGTTGCCATTGCTTTTAGTGTTTTAGACATGAATTCCTTGCCCATGCCTATGTCCTGAATGGTATTACCTAGGTTTTCTTCTAGGGTTTTTATGGTATTAGGTCTAACATTTAAGTCTCTAATCCATCTTGAATTAATTTTCATATAAAGAGTATGGAAAGGATCCAGTTTCAGCTTTCTACTTATGGCTAGCCAATTTTCCCAACACCATTTATTAAATAGGGAATCCTTTCCCCATTTCTTGTTTTTGTCAGGTTTGTCAAAGATCAGATGACTGTAGATGTGTGGTATTATTTCTGAGGGCTCTGTTCTGTTCCATTGGTCTATATCTCTGTTTTGGTACCAGTACCGTGCTGTTTTGGTTACTGTAGCCTTGTAGTATAGTTTGAAGTCAGGTAGCGTGATGCCTCCAGCTTTGTTCTTTTGGCTTAGGATTGTCTTGGCGATGCAGGGTCTTTTTTGGTTCCATATGAACTTTAAAGCAGTTTTTTCCAATTCTGTGAAGAAACTCATTGGTAGCTTAATGCGGATGGCATTGAATCTACAAATTACCTTGGGCAGTATGGCCATTTTCACAATATTGATTCTTCCTATCCATGAGCATGGTATGTTCTTCCATTTGTTTGTGCCCTCTTTTATTTCACTGAGCAGTGGTTTGTAGTTCTCCTTGAAGAGGTCCTTTACATCCCTTGTAAGTTGGATTCCTAGGTATTTTATTTTCTTTAAAGCAATTGTGAATGGAAGTTCATTCATGATTTGGCTCTCTGTTTTTCTGTTACTGGTGTATAAGAATGCTTGTGATTTTTGCACATTAATTTTGTATCTTGAGACTTTGCTGAAGTTGCTTGTCAGCTTAAGGAGATTTTGGGCTGAGATGATGGGGTTTTCTAAATATACAATCATGTCATCTGCAAACAGGGACAATTTGACTTCTTCTTTTCCTAACTGAATACCCTTGATTTCTTTCTCTTGCCTGATTGCCCTAGCCAGAACTTCCAACACTATGTTGAATAGGAGTGGTGAGAGAGGGCATCCCTGTCTTGTGCCAGTTTTCAAAGGGAATTTTTCCAGTTTTTGCCTATTCAGTATGATATTGGCTGTTGGTTTGTCATAAATAGCTCTTATTATTTTAAAATACGTTCCATCAATAACGAACTTATTGAGCGTTTTTAGCATGAAGGGCTGTTGAATTTTGTCAAAGGCCTTTTCTGCATCTATTGAGATAATCATGTGGTTTTTGTCTTTGGTTCTGTTTATATGCTGGATTACATTTATTGGTTTGCATATGTTGAACCAGCCTTGCATCCTAGGAATGAAGCCCACTTGATCATAGTGGATAAGCTTTTTGATGTGCTGCTGGATTTGGTTTGCCAGTATTTTATTGAGGATTTTTGCATTGATGTTCATCAGGGATATTGGTCTAAAATTCTCTTTTTTTGTTGTGTCTCTGCCAGGCTTTGGTGTCAGGATGATGTTGGCCTCATAAAATGAGTTAGGGAGGATTCCCTCTTTTTCTATTGATTGGAAGAGTTTCAGAAGGAATGGTACCAGCTCCTCCTTGTACCTCTGGTAGAATTCAGCTGTGAATCCATCTGGTCCTGGACTTTTTTTGGTTGGTAGGCTATTAACTATTGCCTCAATTTCAGAGCCTGCTATTGGTCTATTCAGGGATTCAACTTCTTCCTGGTTTAGTCTTGGGAGAGTGTAAGTGTTCAGGAAATTATCCATTTCTTCTAGATTTTCTAGTTTATTTGCGTAGAGGTGTTTATAGTATTCTCTGATGGTAGTTTGTATTTCTGTGGGGTCAGTGGTAATATCCCCTTTATCGTTTTTTATTGCGTCTATTTGATTCTTCTCTCTTTTCTTCTTTATTAGTCTTGCTAACACTCTATCAATTTTGTTGATCTTTTCAAAAAAACCAGCTCCTGGATTCATTGATTTTTTGGAGGGTTTTTTGTGCCTCTATCTCCTTCAGTTCTGCTCTGATCTTAGTTATTTCTGGCCTTCTGCTAGCTTTTGAATGTTTTTGCTCTTGCTTCTCTAGTTCTTTTAATTGTGATGTTAGAGTGTCAATTTTAGATCTTTCCAGTTTTCTCTTGTGGGCATTTAGTGCTATAAATTTTCCTCTACACACTGCTTTACATGCGTCCCAGAGATTCTGGTATGTTGTATCTTTGTTCTCATTGGTTTCAAAGAACATCTTTATTTCTGCCTTCATTTCGTTATGTACCCAGTAGTCATTCAGGAGCAGGTATTATTGAATACAGTTTCCATGTAGTTGAGCCGTTTTGATTGAGTTTCTTAGTCCTGAGTTCTAGTTTGATTGCACTGTGGTCTGAGAGTTTGTTATAATTTCTGTTCTTGTACGTTTACTGAGGAGTGCTTTACTTCCAATTATGTGGTCAATTTTGGAATAAGTGTGATGTGGTGCTGAGAAGAATGTATATTCTGTTGATTTGTGGTGAAGAGTTCTGTAGATGTCTATTAGGTCTGCTTGGTGCAGTGATGAGTTCAATTCCTGGATATCCTTGTTAACTTTCTGTCTCGTTGATCTGTCTAATGTTGACAGTGGGGTGTTGAAGTCTCCCATTATTATTGTATGGGAGTCTAAGTCTCTTTGTAGGTCTCTAAGGACTTGCTTGATGAATCTGGGTGCTCCTGTATTGGGTGCATATATATTTAGGATAGTTAGCTCTTCCTGTTGAATTGATCCCTTTACCATTATGTAATGGCCTTCTTTGTCTCTTTTGATCTTTGATGGTTTAAAGTCTGTTTTATCAGAGACTAGGATTGCAACCCTTGCTTTTTTTTTGTTCTCCATTTGCTTGGTAGATCTTCCTCCATCCCTTTATTTTGCGCGTATGTATGTCTCTGAATGTGAGATGAGTCTCCTGAATACAGCAAACTGATGGGTCTTGACTCTTTATCCAGTTTGCCAGTCTGTGTCTTTTAATTGGAGCATTTAGTCCATTTACATTTAAGGTTAATATTGTTATATGTGAACTTGATCCTGCCATTATGATATTAACTGGTTATTTTGCTCGTTAGTTAATGTAGTTTCTTCCTAGCCTCGATGGTCTTTACATTTTGGCATGTTTTTGCAATGGCTGGTATTGGTTGTTCCTTTCCATGTTTAGTGCTTCCTTCAGGGTCTCTTGTAAGGCAGGCCTGGTGGTGACAAAATCTCTAAGCATATGCTTGTCTGTAAAGGATTTTATTTCTCCTTCACTTATGAAACTTTGTTTGACTGGATATGAAATTCTGGGTTGAAAATTCTTTTATTTAAGAATGTTGCATATTGGCCCCCACTCTCTTCTGGCTTGTA
The DNA here is from genome assembly GCF_049350105.2 of Macaca mulatta. Taxonomy (NCBI): domain Eukaryota; kingdom Metazoa; phylum Chordata; class Mammalia; order Primates; family Cercopithecidae; genus Macaca; species Macaca mulatta. Next base: position 62,607,719 of record NC_133407.1, on the reverse strand, counting down.
GAGTTTCTGCCGAGAGATCTGCTGTTAGTCTGATGGGCTTCCCTTTGTGTGTAACCCGACCTTTCTCTCTGGCTGCCCTTAACATTTTTTCCTTCATTTCAACTTTGGTGAATCTGGCAATTATGTGTCTTGGAGTTGTTCTTCTCGAGGAGTATCTTTGTGGCGTTCTCTGTATTTCCTGAATTTGAATGTTGGTCTGTCCTACTAGGTTGGGGAAGTTCTCCTGGATGATATCCTGAAGAGTGTTTTCCAACTTGGTTCCATTTTCCCCCTCACTTTTAGGCACCCAAATCAGACGTAGATTTGTCTTTTTACATAATTCCATACTTCTTGCAGGCTTTGTTCATTTCTTTTTCTTCTTTTTTCTTTAGGTTTGTCTTCTCGCTTCATTTGATTCATTTGATCCTCAATCGCTGATACTCTTTCTTCCAGTTGATCGAGTCGGTTACTGAAGCTTGTGCATTTGTCACGTATTTCTCGTGTCATGGTTTTCGTCTCTCTCAGTTCGTTTATGGCCTTCTCTGCATTAATTATTCTAGTTATTAATTCTTCTACTCTTTTTTCAAGATTTTTAGTTTCTTTGCACTGGGTACGTAATTCCTCCTTTAGCTCTGAGAAGTTTGATGGACTGAAGCCTTCTTCTCTCATCTCGTCAAAGTCATTCTCCATCCAGCTTTGATCCATTGCTGGTGATAAGCTGCGTTCCTTTGCAGGGGGAGATGCACTCTTATTTTTTGAATTTCCAGCTTTTCTGCCCTGGTTTTTCCCCATCTTTGTGGTTTTATCTGCCTCTAGTCTTTGATGATGGTGACGTACTGATGGGGTTTTGGTGTGGGTGTCCTTCCTGTTTGTTAGTTTTCCTTCTAACAGTTAGGACCCTCAGCTGTAGGTCTGTTGGAGATTGCTTGAGGTCCACTCCAGACCCTGTTTGCCTGGGTATCAGCAGCAGAGGCTGCAGAAGGTAGAATATTGCTGAACAGCGAGTGTACCTGTCTGATTCTTGCTTTGGAAGCTTCCTCTCAGGGGTGTACTCCACCGTGTGAGGTGTGGGGTGTCGGTCTGCCCCTAGTGGGAGATGTCTCCCAGTTAGGCTACTCAGGGGTCAGGGACCCACTTGAACAGGCAGTGTGTCCCTTCTCAGATCTCAACCTCCGTGTTGGGAGATCCACTGCTCTCTTCAAAGCTGTCAGACAAAAGTCATTTCCATTTGCAGAGGTTTCTGCTGCTTTTGTTGTTGTTGTTGTTGTTGTTTAGCTGTGCCCTGTCCCCAGAGGTGGAGTCTACAGAGACAGGCAGGCCTCCTTGAGCTGCTGTGAGCGCCACCCTGTTCAAGCTTCCCAGCAACTTTGTTTACCTACTTAAGCCTCAGCAATGGCGGGCGCCCCTCCCCCAGTCTCGCTGCTGCCTTGCCATTAGATCACAGACTGCTGTGCTAGCAATGAGGGAGGCTCCCTGGGTGTGGGACCCTCCCTGTCAGTTGTGGGATATAATCTCCTGGTGTGCCTGTTTGCTAAGATCCTTGGGAAAGCGCAGTATTGGGGTGGGAGTTACCCAATTTTCCAAGTGTTGTGTGTCTCAGTTCCCCTGGCTAGGAAAAGGGATTCCCTTCCCCCTTGTGCTTCCCAGGTGAGGCGATGCCTCGCCCTGCTTCAGCTCTGGCTGGTCAGGCTGCAGCAGCTGACTAGCACCGATTGTCCGGCACTCCGTAGTGAGATGAACCCAGTACCTCAGTTGAAAATGCAGAAATCACCTGTATTCTGTGTCGCTCACGCTGGGAGCTGGAGACTGGAGCTGTTCCTATTCGGCCATCTTGCTCCGCCCCCTGTAAATACCTCTTTTAAATGTATATTGTAGGCTTTTGAGGGATTATAGACTAGATGAAAATATTGTTTTTTTAAACTCACTGCACAACAAAGTAACTCCACATTTGGATTTTTGTTTTACTTCCACTTATCACATCATCATGTGGGTTTGCCGTACTTGGTAATAATAATGTTTACTGTCTGTTGAGCAACTACAATGTGCCAGAACACTGCAAAATATATGCATACATATTTACATGCATTTATATACACATACAAATCTGTATATAGCCATGCATATATATAGTAGTTCAAGGCTGTCATTGATACAGAAAACAAATATCTAAAGATTAAAAATGATCAATTTTATCACAAATTTCATTTCCATTTAATTCTGTTGATTTAATAAAATGCAAGAAGTTAAAAAGTAAGTTATAGGCCGGGCGCGGTGGCTCACGCCTGTAATCCCAGCACTTTGGAAGGCCGAGGCGGGCGGATCACAAGGTCAGGAGATCGAGACCACGGTGAAACCCCGTCTCTACTAAAAATACAAAAAAAAAAAAAAAATTAGCCGGGCGCGGTTGTGGGCGCCTGTAGTCCCAGCTACTCGGGAGGCTGAGGCAGGAGAATGGCGTGAACCCGGGAGGCGGAGCTTGCAGTGAGCCGAGATCGCGCCACTGCACTCCAGCCTGGGCGACAGAGCGAGACTCCGTCTCAAAAAAAAAAAAAAAAAAAAAAAAAAAAAAAGTAAGTTATATTTTATAACCTTTCTGGAAACTGAGTTTATGGAAAATCTCCAAATCAAAGTAATTTTTTTTTTTGGTCACTGATGTTGGCATGCATATCCTGCTGTATTTTATCAGGGGCTACTTAGCACCACGTTTCAGCACCTGGCTTAACAAAGCACGTAATAAGCATCTGTTAAATAACTGTGAATGCCTGCAGAGTTCAAATGTCATGTGCCAATGTTTAGTATCTACACTATTGGATAGACATACTTTCCTGTCCTTTAGATTGTTCTTGCTTCTCCCACTGCTTTCTGTGGATTAAATGAAATTCTGTGTAGACCCAGTGAAGCAAATGAAATAATTATGTCAAGCAATCCCTTGTCTTTGGAATAAAAATCACAAAACCAGCATATTTGATCGCAAAGGAGAAATAAGAGCAATTTGAGTGCCTATAAAAGTGATTCCTAAATTTGAATTCGTTTAGAAAAAAAATCTCCCAAAACAGCTGCTTGGTTAATGGCTCATGAAAACCAGTGGGAGCTACTTCAGCGATCCCCAAGTTGCAGCTAAACTAATTGGTCGGGAGGCTGCTTTGAAGAGTGCTAAGATACACTGCTTTAAATTTTATGGAAAGTTACAAATAGTTTTAGGAATTTTGACCTGCCCTTCCTTAAATCCAGTTCAGACCCCTGGGGCCCACTCTCTCTTCTTTACTCCTTTCTGTTCTCCCACTGCCCTGATCCCACTGCCTGGCCATTTGCTCATTTGTTATTCAATGAAAATGTACTACTCACTCTTGGGCATTGCCAGAAATGAGACTGCAGGCTCTTCTCCACTATCAGGCTTACCCCGAGGTGGTAGTTGGAGAGTATAAGGGACCATTTGGTTTGTGTTGACTTATAATTACTCTCCCATCTGAAATCCTCTTGCATTTCAGAGGTAGGAGATGGGAGGGATGTTTGGATGTCTCTCTCCTTAATCCTTAAGAGCTAAAGTGTACATATACTAGAAAAACAAAATTGAGACACGAACTATTTCTATTTTTGGTTAAGAAATACAAATTTATATAAACTAGTTAATAAAAATGCAGTTGTCATCATTTTCACAGTGTTTCATCACTAGTGCCTGTAGATCAGGGTACTCAACAGGATGATTAAATTTGTGAACCACATTCAGCTGAGTCTCTCTGGAAATGTGTTACATCTCAGTGAATCATTCAATGCTTCCATAGCCGCTTGTTAGAAGATTTCTCCTCCGGGCAACCTCAGAATTTAACTCCTTGCAGTTTGGGACATATTTTCCCTCTCTTCTAAAATTATTCATAAGTCCTTGAAGGGAAGGCATGCGCAATGAATATAAATAGGTGTCTTCTTTTACCTATTCAGGCAAAGCGGAGGTAATGGCTTCTTGGAGAAGCACACATAGCACTGGAGGGGCAATATTGACGTCTGTGCTAAGCTACCTTGTCTCTAACATACCTTTCTCAAGGAATGTTTCTGAAATAACATCAAGATGAAATACATCATATGCAAAGCACCATGCACAATGCCTGACACCAGTAGAAATTCAGTAATATTAGTTTTCTAATCTTGTATACCCCATCCATGCATGCACCCATGCATATACAGATATGCGCATACCACCTCCCCCAACACACAAATGGACCAAAAAATTAGCCTCAGTTTACTGACTGCCATTCTATTATTTTTCTAATCAACACACAACCTCTGTTTCATTTTGTCCACTCTGCCCAATTTTCTGAAATTCTCTGGAGGAAGACAGCTTGTGTTTTCTTATTAAGGTTAAAATGGAGAAAAGACATTCTCTTTTTCCGTGATACAAAATAAACAAGTAATGTTAAGTATAGTAATTACCGTTTTCTCAAATCACAGCATGCAGCAAAGGGCTTATAAAAGGCACAGGCAGGAATTACGTAGTGTTTCCTACCAGCTTGCCCTACTGTACAGTCAAAACAAGAAAAGTCACCTGGTCCCATCAAACTGGCAGTTACTCCTACCTCTCAGAACTCACTTACAGAAAAATGGGTTGGTGATCAGGTTGCCAGATTTAACAAATAAAAATGCAGAATACCTAGTAAAATTGGAATTTCCAACAAACAACAACTTTTTTTAGTGTAAGTCCCAAATATCTTATGGGAGATACCAACATTTTATTTGTATATCTGAAATTTCAATTCAACTGGACATCTTGTATTTTATCTGCCAACCCTAGTAAGTGTATAGTCAATAAATAGAACACTTAAATCACTCTGTCTTCGTGATCTTTTCAGAGCTGTAGACTATATCACCTAAAACTTTTTTTTTTTTTTTAAATAAAATCATTTATATGGACATGGTTTTCATGCTTATGGTACATCAAGATCATCTGCAGGGCTTTAAAAACACAGATGGCTGGGTCCACATCTCCAGAATTTCTGATTTAGTAGGTCTGGGCTAGAGCATGATAATTTACATTTCTAGTAAGACCCCAGTGTCAGGCCACTGAGCCCAAGCCTGCATGTATACATCCAGATGGCCTGAAGTAACTGAAGAATCACAAAAGTGAAAATGGCCGGTTCCTGCCTTAACTGATGACATTACCTTGTGAGATTCCTTCTGCTGGCTCAGAAGCTCTGGCACTGAGCACTTTGTGACCCCCGCCCCTGCCCACCAGAGAACAACCCCCTTTGACTATAATTTTCCACTACCTACCCAAATCCTATAAAACAGCCCCACCCCTATCTCCCTTTGCTGACTCTCTTTTCAGACACAGCCCACCTGCATCCAGGTAAAATAGACAGGCTTGTTGCTCACACAAAGCCTGTTTGGTGGACTCTGTTCACACGGATGTACATGACACCCAGGTGTTGCTGATGCTGCTGTTCATAAGAGACACCAAAGTGACCTTGCTTTGCCTAAGTTACCATGAGTCAAACCTTCATAATGAAAATCTTGGTTTAGTCAAAGAGGAGGTGGGAAGGAAGGAGAGAGTGATGTTTAAAGCAGTTTCTGTTAAAAGAGAGCGACATTAGTGTTCTTCTGTTTTGAGAGAAGGGATTTATAATAAATGCTGAGAGAATAAGCAGTAAGAAAAGAAAAAAACTACAAAATTCCTAAAGAAATTGTATTTTATATAGAGGTAAGATTAAATTATTCCAAGTCATCATCATTTTACGGTCTTTCATCAAGCCACGATTCAAATCGACATCAACCTAGAAACAGAGTGAGAAAATTGGATTTGTCTGTGTTTTGGTACAGAGGGAACATGTGGAACAACTACTGGGCAACTTCCCAGGATCAACTACCAGTGATGGCATCTTCTGAGGGAGAAGTTTCTAAAAACTTGTGAGAACAGTGGGGCAAGAGATGATTACTATAACCATGTAGTCATACACTGTGCCAAACAGGAAGTATCTTTCACCTTTATCCCTTTCAAAAGCATTATTTATATCTAACACCAAAGAAAAATGAATTCGGACCATGACTCACTCAAGTAGCTACAAGTAGAGGCAGGTAGCAAATATGCCATATCCAAGGATATTGAAGATGGAAAGCCATGATCTTAGACAATAAAACCTGTTGTTTTCTATGTATTAAAAGGCTGGTGGGCTTCAGAGTCAAATGGTCTACATGAGAATTCCAGTTTGGCTACTTACTAGCTGAGTGATCCTGAGAAACTCTCATGACCTCTGAGCCTAAAAATTTTCCCCAACTCCAAAGTATGGATAGAAATAGCATCTTCATTACTGTGAGGTTATGGGGGTTCCACAGGATGATGTAAGGAAAAGAGCTTTGGATAGAGTTGCACATTATAGAGGCTCCATGCGTGCATAATTAGTTCACAACAAATCCATTGGGAATACTTTGGACCTGAATCTTGAATGCTTGTAATCATTTTTCTCTCCTACATATCTCCTTGGTGTCAGTTTTCTCATATGTAAATGTGGGTGGAGTAGAGGTGGAGAGTTAACCTTCCATTCAGGGAAATCCTTTTTTTAAGATACAGCTTATATGTCTAAATATCCAGTGCAAAATGAAATTGAATTAAAACTAGCCAATTAGTTGCCTACTATTAGGAAAAATAAATGTCTTTGTTATTTAAAAGCTAAATCAACTTGTCTATATAAAGTTTTGATCTGACCATATGTGAAAAAATTGACAGTATTCAAAAAATTGAATACTGCAAAACTCATGACATAAAGGCTATTCTACTTCCTGAAGACAGAATCATGTTTTCTTATCCTTCTTGCATATGTTCCATCATATACAATGACATCTGGGAATTTCAGCTTTCTCAGACCTGGCTTTTAGATTTTTTCTGAACTTTATTTTAGTGAATGTGTGAAGTTTTTTCTGAATTAAGAAAGTATACACAAGAAAATTGGAGAAAATTCAGAAACATAAAAAACATAATACTCATTAGTAATCTCACTCTCTAGAGATAATCATTGCCAAAATTTTAATCTTTATTCTGAACTTTTTCTGATACTAACATTGCATGATACACAAAATTTGGCATTCTATTTTTCTGGCTTAATAGTATGTTAATTTCCTCATGCTTTTTTAAACCTTTGTAAACATCATTTAAAAAATTGATGCATATTAGGCAAGAGAAACAAAAGACATTTTTATAGGAAAGGAAGAAGTAAAATGGTTTCTATTTGCTGATGACATGATTTTATATAGAGAAAACCCTAAAGACTCCACCAGAAAAACCTATTAAAACTGATAAACAAATATAGTAAAGTTGCAGGATACAAAATCGTCATACAAAAACTCAGTAGCATTTCTGCGTACTAGTAATAAACTATCAAAATATAAAATTAAGAAAACCATCCCATTTACAATAGGAACAACAACAAAATAGGTGTAAATTTAACCAATGAGGTGAAAGACCTGTAAAATGCTGATGAAAGAAAATGAAGAAAACACAATAAAAAGATATTTCATGCACATGGATAGGAAAAATTAATATTGTGAAAATGTCCATAGTACCCAAAGTGATCTAAAATTCAATGTTATCTCTATTAAAATTTCAATGCCATTTTTTTCACAGAAATAGAAAGTAAAACTCTTCACATGAAAACACAAAAGACCCTGAATGGCTAAAACGATCTTGAGCAAAAGGAACAAACCTGGAGGCATTGCACTCCATGATTTCAAAACATAGAGCAATTGTAATCCAAACAGCATGGTACTGGCATAACAACAGATACATAGACCAAAGGAACAAGATAGAAGGCCCACAAACGAAGGCCACACATTTGCAGTGAATTGCTTTTTGACAAAGGTGCCAAGAATATCCAATGAAGAAAGAACAGTCTCTTCAACAAATGGTGTTGGGAAAACTGGTTATCCATGTGCAGAAAAATAAGAGTGGATCATTATTTTACACCATATTAAAAATCAACTCAAAATAGATTAAAGATTAAAGGCTGGGCATGGTGGCTCATGCCTGTAATCCCAGCACTTTGGGAGGCTGAGGCAGGTGGACCACCTGAGGTCAAGAGTTCGAGACCATCTTGGCCAACGTGGTGAAACCCCATCTCTACTAAAAATACAAAAATTAGCTGGGCATGGTGGTGTGTGCCTATAATCCCAGCTACTCTGGAGGCTGAGGCAGGAGAATGACTTGAACCCAGGAGACAGAGGTTGCAGTGAGCTGAGATCCCGCCATTGCACTCCAGCCTAGGTGACAGAGCGAGACTCTATCTCAAAGAAAAAAAAAGATTTAAAATGAGACCTCAAACTGTAAAACGACTAGAAGAAAACACAAATAAAAAGTTCCACGATGTAAATCTGGACAATAATTTTTTGAATATGACCCTGGAAGCATAGATGACAAAGGCAAAAATAGACAAATGAGATTATGTCAAGCTAAAAAGTTTTTGCACAGCAAAGGAAATAATTAACAAAGTGAGGGACAACCCACGGAATGGGAAAAGTTGTTTGCAAACCATACATTTGATAAGTGGTTAACATCTAAAATATATAAAGAACTCAATAGCACGAAGAAAACACAGTTAAAGAGTGGGCAAAGGACTTGAACAGACAATTCTCAAAAAAGACATGCAAGTGGCCAACAAGTACATGGACAAAATGCTCAACATCACTAATCATTAGCAAAGCGCAAATTAAAACCACTAGGAGATACAATCTCACACCTGTTAGTATAGCTTTTATCAAAAAGATGAAGGATAGTAAGTGTTGGTGAAAGTGCAGAGAAAAGGAAACTTGTATGTTGCCAGTGGGAATGTAAATTAGTACAGCTATTATGGAAAATGGTATGGGGGTTCCTCAGAAAACTAAAAATATCATATGATTCAGCAATCTTACTACTTGTTATGTATCCAAAAGAATTGAAATCAATAAGTCAAAGGGATACATGCACTCTGATGTTCATAGCAGCATTGTTCACAATAGCCAAGGCATAAACTCAACCTACGTGTCCACCAGTGAATGAATAAAGAAAATGTGGAATATATACACTATGGAACACTATTTAGCCTTAACAAAGGATAAAATTCTGTCATTTGTGACAATGTGGATGAATCTGGAGGACATTATGCAAAGTAAAATAAGCAAGGCACAGAGAGATGAATCCTACATGATCTCACTTATATGTGGAATCTAAAAAAGTCAAGCTCACAGAAGTAGAGTAGAATGATGGTTACCAGAGGCTGGGGAAGAGGAAAGGAAGGAATGGAATTGTTGGGCAAAAGGTATAAAGTTTCAGATACAATAAGTTTTGAGATCTATTTCACAGCACGGTGACAATAATCAATAAAAATATATTACATTTTTCAAACTAAGTAAATTTCAAATGTCTTTCTGTACAAAATGGTAGATACGTGAAGGTATATATATGTTAATTAGCTTGATTTTATTCCACATTGTATGTATCTATCAAAACATCATATCGTAGCCCATAAATATATAAAATTATGATTTGCCAATTAAAAATAATAAAAATAACATTTAGAAATTGCTGCACATCACATTATATAAATTTACCGTAATTTGCATTTCCATTTTTTAATGATCTAGTTTTTATTTTGCTTTGTTTTGTGTTTAGTTGCATATTCTATTCATAGTGCACATTGATAGCTTAAATAAAAATTTTACTGAGTCTACTCTTACGAAAGTTTGGTGTACCTGTTTTGAACTTCTTAAACCAAATGCAACAGCTCACCTCTTCAACCACAAATGAAAATTCTTTCACAAGATAATCTGAAGTTGAAGAATTTAAGATATTATAGAAAAAATAAGGCTGGAAATGCAGATTAAAGGTGTTATAAATATTGTGGGCAATAAACTCAACCCACTATTATCTCAAGATCATATCAATGGCATACTATATATCATAAATTACTGCTGGTGAGTACAATACAATGGATTTTGCCTTATCAGCTCTTAACTAACTTTAAACATTTTGGACTCTCCCTTGAAGCCTCATTAAGATGCCTGTAAAGTCATTTTGAATGGTCACAGAGGAGCTGCTCACTAAGAAATGTAGTTGTTCTTCTGTGACCGGCCCTTCCAACGAAGATTCTTTTCAGTTTTTCCAACTCTGAGCTGTCAACTTTCAGAGGCTTCTACATCCTAACCAGGCCCAAGTGGCAGCTTCGAGGCACAGACCCCTGGTTTCTGGTTTACATAGCTCAGCATTTGCCTTCTTGCAGACACAGAAATGTGGATTCTTGTCTAAACTGAGGATTACTTACCCACAGTTTCCTCTCTTTTTCCCAAGACCTCATTATAAAAGCTTCAACTACTGCCATGACTTTTCCCTTAATTCCTGTTTCTACTCCCAGCTCAAATGCTTCTTTTCCTAATTATATCCAACTGGAGTGACTCCTAGCTAATGGAAGAAAATTTTTGAAGTTGCCAAAAAGAGACACAGAATTGAGATCATATATATGAAAAATTTAAGTACAAGAAACTCCAAAATTAGTAGTGGGTTAGGGGTTAAATGGGGAGCTCTATGTTTTCAGCATGAAGCTAAAAGTAAAATTAGTAAATAAACTCATACGAAGCCTTTACTTTTATTGGAATACAATTTAAATACAATAAAATTCACTCTTTTAAAGCATACAGTTCAGTAGTGTTTAGTGTAGTCTCAGAGTTGCAACCATCAACACTATCTAATTCCAATCATTCTTCACTCCCTGCCAAAAAACCCTATACCTATTAGCAGTCATTTCCCATTTCTCCCTTTCTCCAGCCCCTGACAACCACTAACCTACATTTTGTCTTTATGGATTTGTCTATTCTAGATGTTTCATATAAATTGAATTATACAATATGTGGTCTTCTGTGTCCAGCTTCTTTCATTTAGCATAATTTTCAAGGTTCATCCACATTGTAATATGTATCAGTACTTCATTCCTGTTTTGGAATATGGCTGAATGATACTTCATTGTATGGATATACCACAATTTGTTTATCCATTCGTCAGTTGACGCACATTTGGGTTTTTTCAACTTTCTGTCCATGAGTAATGCTGCTGTGAACATTCATGTGCAAGTTTTTATATAGATGTATGTTTTCGGTTCTCTTGGATATATACTTAGGAGTGGAGTTGCTAGATGATGTGATAAATCTGTGTTTAATTTTTCGAGGAACTGCCACTGCTTGCCAAAGCAATGGCATCATTTTACATTTCCACCTGTAATGCATGAGGGTTCTAATTTCTCTACATGTTCACCAACACTTGTTGTTGTCCATCTTTTTCATAATAGCTATCCTACCAGGTGTTAAGTGGTATCTCATTGTTGTCAAAACTTACTTTTTAAAGTAGTTGTCAAAAACATCCAAGGATGGATACAGGACATATTTATTTTATCTGCACTGGAGGTCTCTGGTGGTTCCCCAAGAGCCAAATTTGACCAGTGAATGTGTTTTGTTTGGCTATTAGGTGGGATATGAATTCTTTAGTTCTTCATGTGCCTTTAAGCTCCCTTCCCACCTAATCTTACATCTGGCTGGACTCACTCCTTTATGTTACCTATCTGGCTCCTGTGGACATGTGTTTGGGATCCCTATCTATATGTTCTGTTTCTGTATTTAGATATCTTTGTTCTATTATTAATAAGAATAATGGATCTGGATACAGTTGAGAGAGATTTTGAAATAATGAGTTTTGGGGATTAAACTTTCTGAAATGTGAAACTTAAATTAGCCAATATACTTATTCATAAGATACTCAATTTAATCAGGACCTTAAAATTGCTTTGGCAGTTTAGCAAGTTTTGGCACACCATTTTAGAAATTGTCAAAGCTTTCAGAACAAAGACCAACAGTAACACACCTTGCAGACACAGTCCATCATCCCTAATTGTGTTGTTTTCAGAAATCTTGAAGTTTGCTTAACATGTTCGTGGTTCGACAGATTCTGTGAAATGGTCAAAAACAAGGCAAAGCTGAAACCATGTTCATAAAACCAAATAACTATTTGAAGCATTACAGGTTGTTTATAAGCTGGGATATTTTTGTCTCTTATCTGTAATAACGGGACTCGAGGACATCAAACAGATAGTGGAGAATAATGATTGTTGAAAAATGCTTCAAAGGAGATCAATACATTTAATAAAAAGAAAAGAAATAGCCTGTTTTCAGAGTGAGTAAGTGTCTATCAGAAACCAGACACTTTTTATTTAGAGACAATTTAACCTGCATTTTGGAATAAAAAACTATCCTCACTGAAGATTGAAAGACAATTGGGGTGGGAGAAAAAAGGTGATCAAATTATTTGCAAAGTTAATCTTTTCAAGATGTGTTATGTAAACTATCTAGCACTTAAAATATTAGCCATACCTGTTTCCTCTTGATTTCAAGAATTTATTTTTGAAATTCAGTGTGAAAAATCAAAAGTAAAATTGTTATAAATCTATCCAAATATTGTCCATCCAATATTTATAAACTTAGATTGCCAATGTTTTGGTTGTTTTTTCCTTTTTTTTTTAAATTGTAGTTACATTTCCTGTAGGGTAGATTTCAGGGCATTAGAAATCCTTCTTTCCCAAATTCAATAAAAATAGATTTTAGCATCAGACATTCTGCAACAATTGTACAGGGTGTAGCAAATTTTCTTTTAAGAATTAATAGGATTTCCCAAAGGATATATTTTCCTGTCAAATATAATCCTCATGATCAACAACTATAGCTCCAAGTAATTCTTTACGATTTCTTTTATTCACATTTTTCTAAGCTTACTCTTACATATCCTCTAGGGTAACTTTTATTACAGGAATTGCTGGCTTTTCTGCCAAATAAGAAACATACTTTATATTTAGATGACAAAGTAACAGAGCCAATGCTTTTTTTTTTCCCCATAGTGATATTTTTAAAAATATGGGCTATTTTTATAATTTTTATTTTTCCCCAATTGCAGCCTAAAGCATCGACAGCAAATTGTCTCTTCTGTTTCAAAAACTAGAGATAAATTATACAACTTTTTAGTCAATATTGTTCCAATGGACTTTAATAAGTAATTTAGCCTATAGCTATATAGCTTTATATACAACTGTTATAACTGTTTCATATGGATCTGGGTAGTATGTACTTTTTAAAAACTGAGTTCATTGACAAAACAAACACATCCAGCATTGTTTTTATTTTTCTATATAATGCAAAATAATGATCACTCACTGGGACTAGTAAATCAGGGTTCTTGCTACCTAATGTGTTGGTATAGATGAGCCCAGGTGAATTAGAGAACAAACATTTGACTCAACTGCATCACAACCCACTGTGTGACTCCACATATATGATTCTTCCACTGAATCTTAACTACAGGAAGCCCTTCCAGTTCCCTCACCCCACATACACTCATACAGGGCACACAGTAGCTTCTCAGCTGGTTAGGCTGGGACTGGTGGCTCCTTAAGTTTTATAGCATCTGGGCAACACATGGGCCAATTTCCTTTGGCATAGATGGGTGCTTGTGATTCCTTCATTATGCTTCACACTTTTTATCTCTCCCCCTAGGGCCTTTAAATGTCTTCTACTTAAACATTTTTGAAGCATGTGTTTAAATAAGAATATTACAGAAAGATTGTAAAATAAAAGTTACAGGTTGTATTAACACACCACAGCTTAACATAATTACATTAACTTCTCTGCTTCAGGGAGCACAGCTGACTCAGGCAACACAGCGTAAGAGGTAAAAGGCTGCTGCACAAAAATACCAGCAATTGCACTGTGTGACCTTGGGCAAGTTACTTAACCTCTCTGTAGCTCAAATTCCTAATTGACAAAATGGAAGTTGTGAGGTTGTGAGTATTCAATATTTAATAAACTATCACACAACAGGGTCTTAGGATAGCGCGTGGCACAGTGTGAGTTGTATAAGCTTTTACCGTTGTCCTTAAGTGGTATTTTCTGTCTTTTTCTCTTCACACAACTCTTTAAAAACACAGTTGAATAGATAATATGCATACAATTTTGTATTACACTTGTTTCATTTAAGATGATAACAATTTCTTCTCATGCCGTTTTATAGTTTGTATAATTAAAATAGTAATGACTGTATACTATTCTATCCAGCACAAGAGTTAACATTCAAGTTGATCTCACTTTCCCACAGCTATAAGGCTTCAATGAATATCTTTATGTAAATATTGTCTTTCTTTATTTGAAATAATAAAGGTAAAAAAATGACCACAGAAGGGAATACTTTTATACTGCATATATGTCTTTCTAAATGTTCAATTTTTTACTATCAGCAGCAAGAAGAGAGTTCATCAGTGTCACAGTACACATAACAGGATAGCATGCTGTGGTTCAAAATAACATGCATCTTAATATTTACCATATTAAAATAGTTCCATAAGTTGAGTTCACTAGTTACATTTACTTCTTTATGGTTAGTGAGATTAAGTCCTTTGCTCAATTAGTATATTATAGAGTTTTAATGTTTTCTTGTTAATTACATTGCATTGTATACTAGTAAACATAGCTCTTTTTGCAGTTTTTGCTGGGAATATCGTCTGCTCATTGTTTTTATTTTTCTCTTTGGATTTTGTATGGTAATGTATATTTTAGATGGTTGGATTTATTTTTGTCATTTATTTATAATATTTCTAAATTTATTAGAGCTCTGGCAAATGATTTAATTTTTAAGATTTGATACTGATTATCTAAAGTCGATATGAAATTATTTTATTTTATGGTGTGAGTCATAAATCTAAATGGAAAAGCCATTCACTAGTTAGTATTCTATGACAATTTACTAAAGAATCTTTCTCTTCCTCATTTTGGTGAGGCCGCTTTTTACTGCATATTTAATTATGTAGAATGAGGTTGATTTTGTGCTCACGTCTTCTATTCCAGTGATCTGTTTATCCTCTTGTGAATAAGCCACTGCTTTATTTCTTTTGCTTTGAAATACATTTAAATCTTTTGTAGGAGTAAAGGCAAACAACTCCTTTCCAGGAAAGACTTTTAGTGGTTCATTTTTTATTTTTAGGGGGTGTGGGTATTGTTTATTGTTCATTTAGGTATAATACACATACAGTAAAATTTACCTTTCTATAAATTAGGACAAACTTACAGAATCATATAACCACCACCATCCCCAAAATGTTCTCTTGTCCCCTTTTGTAGCCATTTTTCCCCTCTCCTCCAACCCAGTCAACCACCAGTTTGATTTTTTCCCCTTGTACTTTTGCATTTTCCAGCATGTCAAATAAATAGAATCATACATTAGATAGTCTTTTGAGTCTGGTTTTTTTATCTTAGTATAATGCTTTTGAAGTGCATCCATGTCATTATATGTATATCAATACTTCATTCCTTTGTGTTGATAAGTAGTTGTTGCAGTTTGTAGATGTACCACAGTTCGTGTTTTGGTTCGACAGTTGATGGAATACTGTTGCTACAGTGTTCCATCCAGTGCCCTGTGTTCTGTGTAGACAGAGAAACAGATTTGAGGGGCAAGGAAATGACATGGTTTGGTATTTTAGTCTTCTTAACCTGGAAAATAAATCGTTCATGGTTCTTTTATTTTATCATGTGTGTATATGTGTGTGTGCCTGTACAGTTTTCTTCAAATAGGACATGCATTTTCAATGTGAGATTATTACTGGGCCCATTATAGCTCTGTTGTTAATGTGAACAAAATCTTTTAAAATAATATTCTAAAACAGTTATAGAATACAGAAATATCATTGATTTTTGTATATTCATCTTGCATTCAGCTATTTGTCTGAATCATTTATTATGCCAAATGTTTTTTTCTTATACCTTTGAGTGTTGGTGTATACGCTCATGCCACCTCTCTCTCCTTCTCCATGTGTTAAACTATTTATGTTTCATGTCTTTGATTTAATATTACTTTGGAAATTATGTTCAATGCAATAATGACCATATCATTTTTGTTTTCTTTCTGATTTCAGTAAAAATGATACCAGTAGTTCATGATGAAATATAATATTATCTGGTAGTATGTAATAACACCATTTAAGTTAAGCGTCTTTTTATTATTTTTAATGTTTTCAGGAAGACTCGTGTTAAATTTTATCAAAATCATTTTTTGCATCTATTGATAATCATGTGGGTTTTCATGTCTAACAGGCTGGTGAAGTATTATATATAAATATTTCATTGCATTGAACTATCCTTACATTACTAGAATGAAACATATTTGGTTATGTTCATTATTTAACTATATGTTGAATTCTCTTGGCTAGTATTTAACATTCTAACATTTATATTAATAAGGGGAATTGACTTTTTGGGACACATCTTTGGGTTATCCAGTTATATTTGCTTCATCATTTGTACTGGGTAGCTTTTTCATGTGATTTGTTCTGGAACTGCTTATGACAAAAGTAGCCATCACTAGTTCTTTGAATAAATGAAATAACTCATCAGGGATTCATTTAGAAGTTTTTTCAGGATTGATCTGAGGGAGAGAAAATTGTTTGATAAAACTTCTAGCTTTTTAAAAACGCCGTTCTCCCCAATATCCCTGTTCCCCAGTGCTCATGGTGGTCTTCCACCAAGGCCCGCCTGCTCCTGCACATTTCTGTACCCGAGAAAGGAAATAAATGAATACTTGTTGAATGAGTACTATCCATTTTTTTGCTATTAACTATCTCATTATATTCTCACAGCTACCTTCTCAGGAGAGTATTATTGTACTCCTATGAAATGGAAGCTCAGAGGATATTTAAGAAATTTCCCAATTTCACTTTGAATTCAGCTGGTAATTATGTTTAAATTAGGATGAAGGTCTAGTTTTAGCTTGGCAGTGTCAGCACTAGAATTCCAATCCAGGTTGCTTTTTCTATTATGCCATACTCCATCATTACTTAAAAACACATGGGATTGAAAATTCCCCTCTTTCACCTTCTTATTTGTGTTTTTTGTAGGTAATACTTTATATTTTCACATTTAGGCTTAATATTAAATGTCTTTCCAATAATGTTAGCTCCCAAGGGTTGCAAAGTCCTAAAATTGGTCTTGTGTGTGTATGAATAGACCACAGTTGTTGATAATTCTGTTTCCTTAATAAAAATACTTGTGATTGGGTGGCACGGTGGCTCACGCCTGTAATCCCAGCACTTTGGTAGGCCAAGGCAGGCAGATCATGAGGTCAGGAGATCAAGACCATACAGGCTAACACAGTAGAGACGTGAAACCCCGTCTCTACTAAAAACACAAAAAAGTAGCTGGGTGTGGTGGCGGGCGCCTGTAGTCCCAGCTACTTGGGAGTCTGAGGCAGGAGAATGGCGTGAACCTGGGAGGTGGAGCTTGCAGTGAGCCAAGATGGCACCACTGCAATGCAGTCTGGGTGACAGAGCGAGACTCCGTCTCAAAAAAAAAAAAAGTTCGTGATTTCCCTATTGATTGGCAGTTCATATTCAACATGTAATAACTCACCATGAAGCCAATTTAGAATAATTTTATTATTTTATTTTAAAATAAATAGTTTATTTCTCTTTAGAATATTGACATTGTTTAATCTTTCTCAATATTCACTCATATGTAGAATGAGGAGATTGGATTAAATATGTGCTTATCTAACTAGTGACACAAATAATACTGTTTTAATGAGTACTTTATAAAAATTGTGAGGTCAGACCACTCTGAATGGTTGCATGTAATATAGGATTTTGGCACATATAGGTTCATGAAAGTCTTTCAGTAGAAAAACCTACTGTTTATCTGTTTCGCAAATTTACTTATATCTGCTCACTTATATATACATTTTTGGATAACACATATGACATTATTATCTGGGGACATATATACCTTGAGGGCTAAACTTTGGGAAATAATGAACCATAATTTTTCTAGTTCTAAAACTTTCATAATGATTTAAGGAAATTACAAGGTTCAATAATTAGTCTGTTATACACAGAAACATATTCAACAGGACAGAATCATTAAATCCAGCCTACTATGATAAATCTGAGAATTACATCAAGAAAATAATATAGACTTTGACAAATAAACCAAATTTTCCAAAATTAACTAGCACTAACAGGTCAAGAAATCAAGAAGCCACACTTGGAACAATCAGGTCACATTGACTGGAGGCTTCATACGCAAATGTAAAAACAAGACAACCCATGATTAAATGAAAGTAAATTTCTCTATTATATATTCTTTCTTTTTTTTGAGAGACGGAATCTCGCTCTGTCACCCAGGCTGGAGTGCAGTGTGCAGTGGCCGGATCTCAGCTCACTGCAAGCTCCACCTCCCGGGTTTACACCATTCTCCTGCCTCAGCCTCCTGAGTAGCTGGGACTACAGGCGCCCACTACCTTCCCCGGCTAGTTTTTTGTATTTTTTAGTAGAGACGGGGTTTCACCGTGTTAGCCAGGATGGTCTCGATCCCCTGACCTCGTGATCCACCAGTCTGGACCTCCCAAAGTGCTGGGATTACAGGCTTGAGCCACCGCGCCCGGCCAAATTACTCTATATATTCTAAGAAGAAATGAGAGGAAAGGAGAACTGCATAGAAGGGATTAAATTAGTACTAGTTCACAGGTCCTCTATACAAGAGATTTACAATCACTCAATTTAGTTCAACATTCTATAATAACTCATCAAACTGTCAGACAATTGCGCTGGAAAATCAATTAATTTAATTGTGTAGTTAGACATTTAAATTAAAAAGTTTGGTTAGTTTAATTGGCAAGACTTTCTACAATAAAAACACCTCAATTTGATCATTTGTTCTCTCATTTTTTTCTATTGTTAAGACATTGCTTTACATAGAATTACACAGAATAACTATTTCTAATTATGTACTCCTATTTTTCATGTTTTGGTTTCAAACATTAATTTTAAAAGAGTGGCTGTTTTATTTATTCACGAAAGTTAAGAGTGGCCAGTTCTTTTTATTTTTTTTAAAAGTCTTCTAAGATTAAAATGTGGTGATTTTTACTTGTCATTTCTGGTTCTAAATACCAAAATTGTAAATGTGCATTTGGTCCCTCTATTCTATCTCCAGTTATTTTTCTTAAGGGGATAACCATAATCATGTAAGTGGGCCAAAATGAACGTACAAGGATGGTCACTGTAGCACAATGGCACGTTTTTCCTAATAGAGAAAAACTGGAAACAACTAAAACACCCATTAAAGAGTTTATTAAATTGTTATATATATATATTTTTTTATATATATGTGTAATCAAATGTGATATACTCATTTAAGTGTAATGAAGTTTTTCTTTGGCGTGAAAAGATATTTACGGCATATTGCATATTTTTGAAGTAAGAAATGAGAGTAGACAAGTGTGTGTGTGTATGTGCAGAGAGAGACACACACACACAGAGACAGAGGTACAGAAAGCTTTTTAAGGACCTTCAGGAAAGTATTAATGGGAGGTTTTATATTAACAGGAAAGTGATTTTTTTGTTATTTTCATTTTTCTTATTTTATTTTTAAGGTCTATTTTTTATTGAAAGTGGTTTTTCATTTGGGGGGGACTAAAACAAAACAGGAAGAAACAAAGGAGACCCAGAAGAAATAATTTTAAAAATACTTTTAAACCCTGGAGCCAATGTTGGTGTTAACCTAGGAGAGAACATTTAGAAGGAGGATGTGCTCAAGCCCAGGCTGAAGAGATGACTCCTCTTTTATTGGCAGTTGTAAGGCTCATTACTCCTCTTTTACAACTAATAAAACCCTATTCCTCAGTCAGCCTCTAGTTCAAATCCCACCTCTTTTTTGAAGTGTTGACGAACCATGAAATACAATTGTAAGAGCTCTTGTCTCTGGAATTAAGCTAAAAGTAGTGTTTTATTCCAAATGCAATCATCATGTACATCCTTGAGTTACCCCCATAAAAGTTACCTTCATCTGTCACTATAGCAATACATCTTTAAAACAGCTACCACTTATGGAGTGTTCTCTTTTTGATAGGTACCTTTTCAGGGCTTTCCAGACCTTTCGTTCTTACTGTTATCCTATGAAATCAATTGTATTATCCCCTTTGTACACATTCGGAAATCAAGGCTCAGAAAACATTGTCAGAAGTCATAGTACCAGAGCTAGAATTTATACTCATTAAAATTCCAAATCTCATGTTCTTTTTTTTCTTTCTCTCTTGAGACAGGGTCTCTCTCTGTCACCCAGTCTGCAGTGCAGTAGCGCAATCACGGTCTTCCCACCTCCCCTGTAGTCCCAGGTAGCTGGGACTACAAAATCTCATGTTTTTAACAACTACACAATTCTGTATTTGCATGTTTCTGCTCTTCTCCTCAGTTAGATTGTCATCTTCTTGAAGATACATTTCTATATTGCTTACTCCCTAGCTAAATGATACTCAAATGTTTTATACTTACTATGATATAGTTCTTTTTTGAAAGAAATATTTTTCAAAAAAATCCTTTCTATGAATTATTTCTCCAAAATTACATAACACAGCACATGACATAAATGTGTAGGAGGAAAAATAATTAGCTCATTCACTAAATAGGATCATATTCAAACTTTGGTTAAGATTAATTGTTCATTTTATTTAAGTCAATAATGTTTAATGTGTATTATATTTATGTACGTTGAGCTTTCCATAAATGAATCTTTTCATCTTCTATTTAACAATAAGGACTCAGGCTTAGCCAACACTTAGGCCAATATCTACCATCAGATCTGAATTAAGCCAAAAGTGATTATCCTTTGTAGCATTGTGCATGAAAGAAAGATGCCTTAGAATTCACTTGATAATAATATTTTCTGGTGTGGCTTTGGATAATGTTTAATCATTAGCTATAACATAAAATCTTATTTAAGTGTATAGAAATATTTATTGCAGCTCAAAGGAAATACTGACCTTTGCTTTGCCTTAGTCAGTATTTATCCCCCAGGTAAATATATTTTAGTATTTACCTGAGCAGAAGTCAAGATCTATTTACTAGAAGCCTAGAACATATCATTTAATCCTCCACCACATAGCCACATATTATCCAGTGACTAGCACAACAATTCAGTAAACATTGTCAAAACGCTTTTCATCTCCAAAATTCTAACATGGATTAAAATAAATAGTGTATCTTTCTAATTTCCACACACACACACATGATCATACACGTTAAGCTAGGAATGTAGAACAAGAGCATTACAATGTACATTAAAAGTATTATTTGCCCTATTGGATACTTCCTTTTGTTCAGATTTTCAGTTTGATACCTGGTCAAAGAAATAAGGAGTATTTCTGTAGAAAGCAGCAGTGGAAAACTTAGCTCCCTAACAGTAAGCACAAATTTGCACTTAGAAGAACCACTGTATAGGCAACACTCCTCTACCTGTGGGGAGGAGGACATCATCCTTGGACTGAGCTCTCTGGGAGCTGGAAGAGTAGGAGGTGACTGCTTTCATGCAGGAAGAAAGGCTATAGTGTCTTGCTTTAGGCTACATTCTTTCTGACATGAGAACAAGATCCAGGCTCTTATATCACCCATAAAAAACTGTAGTTCTAGTGAATATTCTGCAATTTTTATACTGATGCCTGTCATATGTCTATTCTAGTATTAAATGCTTAGGGGAAAAAGCAACACCATGGAGAAGATTAGCTGTGCCCTGTTCTCATGTATGAGCATGCGGCAAAGCAAACAGATGAGTTTGGATAAATGAAAATCAATACACTTGAAAAGGCCTCTTTCATTCAATTGATTCAAGCTCAGTGGGTAATAGCACAGCAGAATGTGAAATGGTGTTAACCTGGCCCTGGCGTAAATCCCATTTACAGGAAATACAGTAACTGAAGTGGATAAAAGCATGAAGGGATTTAATGAACCATAATGAACTCTTTACCATGAACCTTTTATAAATGCTTTTAATATGGTCTTATCACCATACCATTGGAACCTTCAATGAGGCAAGATAACCCTTTACAGTATGCATACATTTTTCAAAATCTAAGAAGTCAGAGGAGCAAAATGTAATCCTTGTCTTTAGAGTTAAGAAACATTTAGTGCCAGATCTAGAAAAGTCTTATTTTACAGGAAAAGAAATGGAAGTCAACTGTGGCATCGTTTATTGCACGAGGGTGAATAGCAACTTGTTGGCCAAGAGTTCACCAGAACTCACACAATTCATACCCCAGTTACCTTTTTCTACAAATCAACTTGGAGATGTTGGAATGACAAATGTGCAGGCAGTTGCCAATGCTGGTGAGGCTGTGAGTAGGAAACGAGGCCACAAAAGAATATAAGCAGCTGGTTCCTGAATCACATTCTCTCACTGCTGCTAAAATTTTCAGAAATTCTGATACAGGAAAAGGCCTATGTTTTTTTGACCTAGTAATTCTATTTCTGGAAATCCATCTTCTTGCAAAAGACAGTCTCATATGTGAACAGTGAACAGACATAGAGTTAGGCAAAGATGTTCATTCTGGTATTGTTTATAATAGCAAAATATACAAATGACATGATCATCTATGGGGGACTGGTTAAATGATGATAGCACATCTATACAATAGATTATTATGAAACTGTTAAATACATTGAGCATGATCAATATGTACAGACAAGGAAAGACATATAGGATGTACATTTTAAGTGTAAACCAATTCATAGAATAATGTAATATGTAAAATAATGTTGTTTATATTTTAAGAATCTTTATTTGTGCTATGTGTGTCTATCTTATATGTATCTCTCATTTTGTTCTCTTCCATGGTTGCCATACTTGGGGATATGGGGACAAGGGAAGGTTTGGGGGAGAAGAGCAATTAAGTGCAGCTGTGTAAGACAGGGAGCACATATTTTATTAGCTTGTATTTTTGGAAAAATGATACTTCAGTATTATGTAACAATGCCTAAGAGGTGCTTTGGAATCAGAAAAACAGGTTTGAATCCCATCTCTGCCTCTCACTAGTGGTATGACCCCGGAAACACTTCTTCACTTCCCTGACACTCAGAACTAAATGAATTACCATAGATAAAATATCAAACAGAGTACTTGGCAAGTAGCCCACAATAAATGGTAACATCTATCATTGTGGTTGTGTTTAAATAAATTCAAATTAAATAGAAAATACTAAAAATAAAGTAAATATCAACTAAATTCTACTACCTATAATTTACCTCTATTATAATTTGATGATGTCTTTCCCAAAAGCTCTGCAAATACATGCACTTTTACAACATATTTACAAAAAAATTACAAAACCCACTGTTTGAATTGATGATATTCTACAGACTTTTCCCCATGTCTATATAATAAATGCAATGTATATATATATACTATACACTACATACTGTATATATAGTGTATATATATAGATTGACAGGATTCTATAAACTTTCCCATGTCTACATATTGATTGACAATATTCTATAGACTTTTCCCTGTGTCTATATAATAAATACAATGTGTATATATATATGTATGTACACAGGTATGTCATTTTAACAGCTGAACTGTATTCCATTGAACAACTGCATGTACCATACTTACCTAATTAGTTGCTTTCTGGTAAACATTTAAGTTGGCCTTAATTTTCCCCTATTATAGACTTGACAGTAATGAACATTTCATTCTCGTGCAAATGTTTTTTCATACCTGTTAAATTATCTAAAAAGGGGGAATTCTAATGGATGGAAATGCTTAGATAAAATGGTATTTCTCTTGGAGAAAATAATATGAACAAGAACTGAGAGGAGGAAAAGTTCCCAAGGGAACAATGAAAAGTTTAGTTTTAGTCCAGATCATGGAGTCTGACACTTTTTATCGATGATGGGGAGTCGCTGAAGGTTTTTGAACAAGGAAATAACATGATCAGAGCTAGGCTTTAGGATGATTAATCTGGAGGCTGTGGGGTGATTGGATGCAAGGAGGGAGAGGGAAAATAAGTGAGAGTCCGATAGGAGGCGACTGCCACAGAGCAGGGGAGAGAGAATGAGAGACTTGACAAGGGTGATGGTAATGAAAATAGACTGACAGATACCAGAGGCCCTGCAAGTGCTGAGGCAAATGGGAGGGCTTTGCAACTTGCTAAGGGTCACCTTCAGTAAGGAGGATGGCAGGGCAGGCTGGGGAGATCTATTTGGTCAGTCTTTGTATCTCCATCAGCAATGGTGCCCAGGGAAGGACTGGCAGGCCGCTCCCCACACTGCTAACAGTGGTACCTCTGGTGGTGACATTTCAGATAGTTTTGTTTTATTTATTTTATTTATTTATTTATTTTTATATGGAGTCTTGCTCTGTTGCACAGGCTGGAGTGTGGTGGTGCGATCTTGGCTTACTGCAACCTCGCCTCCTGGGTTCAAGTGATTCTCCTGCCTCAGCCTCCCAAGTAACTGGGATTACAGGTGCGCACCACCATGCCCAAATAATTTTTGTATTTGTATTTAAAAATACAAAAAAAAATTTTGTATTTTTGTATTTTAGATGGGGTTTCGCCATGTTGGCCAGGCCAGACTCAAACCCCTGACCTCAGGTGATCGGCCCACCTTGGCCTTTCAAAGTGTTAGGATTACAGGTGTGAGCCATCATACCCAGCCTTCAGATGGTTTTATGTTGCTCTTTATGTTTATCTGCAATTTAAATTTTTTGCAGTGATCATGTACTATCAATTTAATTTTTCCACAATGAACATGTATTATCTTTGCTTGGAAAATAGTTACATATGTTTATTCTTTAAAAATTTAAACAGAGATGTATATAAAGTAAAAAAATAAAAGGATCCCCGTTCTGTTTCCCATCAGACGCTCTCAAAATAGTAACTGTTAAAAGTTTGGTATACCGAGAACTGCTTGAACCAGGGAGGCGGAGGTTGCAGTGAGCCGAGATTGCACCACTGCACTCCAGCCTGGGTGACAGAGTGAGACTCCATCTCAACAACAACAACAGCAACAACAAAAAACTTCCAGATGATTTTTCCTATATGTTTGTGTTAATATATATCTGGAAGTACCTATATGTAATCTGTATGAGTACGAGAGCATTCTAAATATCCATTGTTTGCAACTTTGTTTTCTTCAGCCACTTGTTTTCAGTGGCTGCAGTGTATTCTGCAGCATGGGGATGGGTGACTGGAGAACGGCAGCATACTCAACAGACAGAAAGCAGTAGGTGGAAGAGGTAATGTTGGGGGGAAGGTGAGCAGTTAAGTGGTAGGTATGGTGGGTTTGAAGCCCCTGGTTGGCAATTGGAAATGAAGGCATGAAAAGGTAGAAAGAGAAAAAGAGACACAGCTTTTAGAGGAAGATATGCAGAGAGGATAGTTGAAGATGAAGAGGCAATTCCACTTACTAAGGGAAGCTTATTAACCAAGAATCAACTAGTATTTGTGGGGCCTTGCGATGTGCCCAGCAGAATGCTGACCCTTGACCCCAGGGATCAGTGTCTCTGAGTTCGAAGAGTTGGCCTGGAACTTTTTGCTGCTCCCAAATGCTATATAGCCCTCAAGTTCCACGAACTTCCTGAAGCAGGTCAAGTTGCAAAATGTCCATGGCATTTGTATGATTAACACACAGTTCGTCTACCCTCCATAGAGTAATGTCCTACTAACTTACTTTGCAACATGGCAAAAGAACACTACAGATCTTTTTCTCTACTTCAAACTAAGGTCATGAAAGGTCCTTTCCAATTAGTTTCAGCCAGTCTTTCCAATTTTATCTCCAGCCAATTTGCTTCATAAACCTTGCTCATAATTCCCCCAACATAGAGTGACCAACCACCCAAGTTTGTCCAAGACTAAAGGGGTCTTGGGATGTGGGACTTCCATTTAAAATAGATACAGTTCCAGGCAAACTATATCTGCCAGGAACAAAGAGAATTCTCAGGATGTAGGACTTCCAGGGCTAAAACTGGAAATTTCCAGGTAGACAGGGACATACTGATTACCTTACCAGATACAACAGGCTCTTTTGTGCCTTCTGTGCCCTCATATACGCTGCTTCCTTTGTGTGTATTATTTTTTGAGTCCTTCTCTACAGAACACCTATTTATTCTCCAAGACCCACCTTAATTCCCCTCAAGGTTACTTTTGCTCAGCTTTTCCAAGTAGATTTATTTGATCACTTTCTTTGGGTCTTTGTAGGTTATCCCATGCTATGCTCTACAAATATACCTTGACCTTCCTTTGGGGACCTCACCTTATGTGGTTTGGATGGAACTGACCTCACCTACCCTCAGGGCGTGTCCTGGACGGCTGAAGCCGGTCCACAGATTGCATTCCCTAAGCCACAGCAACTGTTCAAACAAAGGCATGGTAAAGAGTAGGAATTCTAAAACTAGAAGAGCTAGTAGAAGCTTCCTCTTGCTGCCCTTAGATAATATAGTGAGAAATCGTAAAGTGCGGAACAGCTGATGCTATTTTGTAGTCCAAAGGGTGATGGTAAGAACTGAAGAGAAGCCGCTATGGAGCCTGTGACTATACCCAGTATTAGTTTGCTAGGGCAGCCATAACACAGGACCACAGACTGACTTAAAGAGGAGGTATTTATTTTCTTATAATTCTGGAGGCCAGAAGTATGAGATCAAGGTGTTGACAGGGTTGTTTTCTTCTGAGGCCTCTCTCCTTGGCTTGTGGATGTTCCTGTTCTCCCTGTGTCTTCATGTGGACTTCCTTCTGTGTATGCCTGTATCTGAATCTCCTCTTCTTATAAGGACACAGTCATATTGGATTAGGTGTCACCCTAACGACCCCGTTTTAACTCAGTAACATTTTAAAAGATCTACCTCTAAATACAATTACATTCTAGGTACTGGAGGTGCCTAGGAACTTTTTTGTTTGGGCTACCCTGAGTTTTAGTCTTACTTTGTGTCTTTGCATTGAAATATTTCTATCTGATACAGCTGCATCACATTTTTTTTTTGTTGTTATATAGCATTCTTCACAGAGTACTATAATTTGTTCAGCTGTTGCTCTACTAAAGTTATGTGTAGACTTTTTCAGGTGAGGACCTTTATTCACATTTCTGTATCTCCAGCCCCTTAGATTTGGGCACCTAGTAGGTACTCAGTGATATTTGTCAAATGAATAAAGGCTGATTAGCATTATGAGCAAGAAGCCTGGAGAAGCAAGTCTTCCCTCAATCTTTTTTATTAAATTTTTTGATTAGTATTTTCTGGGCCATAATCTTAAAATGGCTGCAATTAAATCTCTGAGCTATGATCCCAGCATTATAAAACCACCATGGGGCCCAGGAGACCATACCTGGGATAGCAGCAGTCGGAGCATGAGGACTTCTAAGAAGGTGAAGAATGTGAATGAACAGCAAGCATGATTGAGTACTGAGGATGCAGAGAGAGTAAATGTGCCCTCATTATATTTTGCATAATCAAAAAGAGAGAGAAACTTAATAATTATCTTCTTTGAATCATCAAAATATACATGCAATTTTTGATGCCAAAGTTTAGAACAATGAAGAATAATATACTTACAGAAATGAAGGTATTCAGTGAAAACAAGTCCACACGAAGATGCACGTTAAAGTGCATTAAGAACAAAACCTCTTAGCTCAGGAAAGACCCTGTACTTTCTAGCAAATAAGTAGCTCCCTCAGGATTTTGTTTTTTCGTTTAAAGCAGATAAAAGAATACGTTTTCTCTCCTTTAACTTTCTAGTTCCATGGATAAAAGATTAATTCCCTAATGAGATTTCACCATCATTTATCGTGTTAAAATGTCATGAACTGTTCTTCTCTTCAGTGTGCAAGTTCTCTAAGCAATTACCTTCATGTGTTTTTCACTGAAAGTAAGTTGGGCTTCAATCCAGAAAACTCTTTACTACCTATTACAAGGAGCTATTACAACCAGCCCAAACCATTAGCTCCTTTTTTTTAAAAAAAAAATAAAGTCAGTTCATCTGTTATGAGGCTGAACTAAATGTACAACTTTTAAAAATTGCCCACACTGAGTCCACTTCTTCCCTTATTCTTAGTTTCCGGGAGCCAAACAAGAAAAGAAGCTCAGAGGCCACTCTTGTGTCCTGAATACTTTGGCTGCTGAGATCACCCTCCTGGGCTTGCAGGTTTTCTTTGGGGAGGATGTAGTTAAACACATCCTCCAGGGAGTGCCCTCAGCAGTTAGAGCGAATTCCTGGACAGTGGACTTTTCTCGGGTGAGGGATGAATGTGATTAGGCAGGTGTGGCCACCTGTTCCTGAGAAAGGACAACTACTGCGGAGGACAGAAGGGTTGTCACTGGATCAGTGCCATGAGTCACACAGACACATTTGCGTGAAGATAACTCATGATGATTTCATGTTACAATTAGGTTTAAAGTTTCTTTTGGATTATTTCCTCAGAGTTCTGCATCGCTTTGCAAGTATATGCATGATAAAGTACTTAAAATTCCTTGCATAGAAGACATTCTCAAAAGTTTTAACAATTGCTAAGCCAGTTTTGAGATTTAATATATTTTTGCCAACATTCTTTAAAAATACAGCAGTGCTCCTTCATCTGTGGTTTTGCCTTCCATAATTCCAGTTACCTGCAGTCAACTAAAGCCCAAAACTGCATGAGTAGAGAAGGGTAAGATATTTTGGGGGGCACATTTATATAACTTTTATTACATATATTGTTATAATTATTCTATTTTATTGTTAATCTCTTACTGTGCCTAATTTATAAATTCAACTTTATCATAGGAATGCATGTATAGGAAATAATATAGGATATACAGGGTTCAGTACTATTCACAGCTTCAGTCAGCCACTGGGGGTCTTGGAACATATCCTCTGAGGATAAGGGAACACTACTGTATATATTTCTCTTTGACATGTCATATTTTCCTGAATGATATAACTCTGTCGAATTAGCATCTAATACATGATATTTTAAATCAGATATTAATACAACTAAACATTCTCTTTATAGCTTCCTTCCTTCCCTTCAAAAAGGACTTCTCTTACTCCTCCAATCCAACTCATACCTGCCCAGTAAATGAATTGTCCCAAAGCACAGCACCAATTTTGCAACTTCCCTACTTCCAAAATGTCATACACATTAAAAAATACAAAACAAACAAACAAAAAAAGCAGAAAAAGCACAAACATAATAGAAATGATAATTACAAAGAATGGTAAAGACAAAGATATTCACTATAATTCTACAGCAGGATATCACTTTATGCATCATTAGCATAACTCATAAATACATCCTAATTTGTTTATAATGATCTTCAATTAGATGAGCTATTATTCTTGGAAATCTCCTACTTTTTAAATGAGGAAGTTGGAGCTAATTATAGGCATGGTCATCAGTAAACACATCCAGAATTTCTCACCATCTCTCATTTTAAAAATACCATGTGTAAATGAATATATTTAATTTTTACAGAGACAAAAGAAATGGCATCTGCAAGCTTTTGTAATTTGAGGAAAAAATTCTTACAGTACAAAAATTCCAAATTATAATTATAGTAAGGGTTTTATTTTGCCAGTCTAATTAGATAAAATTAACTTGAAAAATACCATGTGAATACAATGTTATGTTTTAATAACCCTTTCTGATATTGTGTGCTCCTATAAAATTAAAATCATGATCTTTAAAATTTTCTGTATATTTTTATGAGGATACACACCTATTAATGATGTGTGTATGTGACTACATGTGACTTTCTCACTCTTTGATACTTCTAAAGTCAGGTCAGGGTGACCAAGAGGTTTGGGAAGAAAAACGCCTATCAAGATCTTAACGGATTATTTTGTGAAGTGGAAGCCTGTCACCCTGTTAAACTCTAATCTCTCATCCTGAACATCTATTAACAACTTCTTTACACTTCCAAGTGCTCTTCTGTTCTCTTCCTTCTGTCCCCCAAATCATCTAGAGGAGCATTTATAAATGGGCATATATGTATCTCATGTATCATTTAAAATGTGAGAAAAGATCTCTAACCTTCACAGGATAGAGAAAGTGAGGTATAGATTTCTTATAAGATCTCTTTTTCATGGAGGAAAATTTTCTGGGGTATACATAAGGCATTTAGTTGGGTAAGAATTTTGTTTATCTTTCCAAACCAAAGTACGAAAGCTCTCAATATCCACACAGATGAAAAGAACGATATATCTGATTTTCTCTAAAATGAAGTCCATTATTCCATCATTCCCTCAACATAGAGAAAAGACACAGAAATGCTTCTATTCTTTATATTAAACAATTTATTTAAGTTCCACAATATTCATTCGAGTTAAACAGAGACAAAAACCATAAGGCAACATCACTCAAATCCTATCACTAGCCAACCCAGCAAGCTCCAGCGAAGGGAGGATGACAGAGCGGCTCAGGGAATGTGATCAGTCATCCTAAACTGGGCCTGAAACCATCTGATCAGAGTGAAAAAATCCATTAAGTTATTTTATTAGGTCGAGGCAATATCTGAGTGGTCATTTGAGAGACAGACTTAATACTGCTCAGCCGGCTCAGATGGTCTTCAGTGCGGATACAACCTGGGCACATAGACATTCCAGAAACACTCATTAACTATGTCAGCATCTCTTCCTTCATCAAGGTAGACAGCAGTCCCAGGCCTCTGCCCTAAGTTCAACCACCTACTTACCACTCACCAACCCAGGATGTCTCACACCCAGTCCTAGATCTGGGCTCACCAAACCCGCTTCTTGCTGCTGTTCCTCCTGACTGTGGCATCCTGGCCTCTCAACGCTGCCTGCATTTCTTTTACTTGAGGCGTCTGTGGTATGATAGTAAAATAGACTCTGAATGTGAAATAAGAACCTTGATCATTAGGATTGGGCCTATCATTATTTTCATGTCAGCTTGACAAGTCACATAATCTTGCTGAATTTAGTTGCGCCACCTATGAAATAGTTTTCTTCAAATCATGGTGCATTCCTACAGTGATTTTTCTCCCCAGCTTCTTAAAATAGCTTAAGTTGTTTCAACTTATTTTGTGACATTTGCTTGACTTGTATACTTTTCTGAGACATGGCTACAACAGTGCCTTAAAGTGTTTTGTAAACTGTAAAGTGTAATGCTGCATATTACTGTTATTGCCATGCTTGTCTTCTCTGGCCATCTGGGTCTGTCGGTAGATTCCCTCAGACTTAGCCCCAATTAGCTGAAGTCATCCAGGGATATGAGACTTTTAGCGGCTCTCTCCTGGCCTAACATTCACCTATATGGAAATATTATTCACATGCACTTGGTATCTGACTATATTATGAGTCCTTAGAGGAATCAATACCCTGGCTCTAGGTAAAAAATGCATCCCAGCCAGGTGATTGCCCTCCCCAAGAAATTACAGAGCAAATATATTAGATAATCTTTTTTTAAATTCTACTTTAAGTTCTCGGGTACATGTGCACAACGTGCAGTTTTGTTACATATGCATACATGTGCCATGTTGGTGTGCTGCACCTGTTAACTCATCATTTACATTAGGTATATCTCCTAATGCTATTCCTCCCCCCTCCCCCAACCCCTTACCCCCTGGCAGGCCCCGGTGTGTGATGTTCCCCACCCTGTGTCCATGAGTTCTCATTTTTCAATTCCCACCTATGAGTGAGAACTTGCGGTGTTTGCTTTTCTGTTCTTGCAATACTTTGCTCAGAATGATGGCTTCCAGCTTCATCCATGTCCCTATAAAGGACATGAGCTCATCCTTTTTTATGGCTGCATAGTATTCCATGGTATATATGTGGCACATTTTTTTAAATTCAGTCTATCACTGATGGACATTTGGGTTAGTTCCAAGTCTTTGCTATTGTGAATAGTGCCACAATAAACATACATGTGCATGTGTCTTTATAGCAGTATGATTTATAATCCTTTGGGTATATGCCCAGTAATGGGATGGCTGGGTCAAATGGTATTTCTAGTTCTAGATCCTCGAGGAATTGCCACACTGTCTTCCACAATGGTTGAACTAGTTTACAGTCCCATCAACAGTGTAAAAGCATTCCTATTTCTCCACATGCTCTCCAGCACCTGTTGTTTCCTGACTTTTTAATGATCACCATTCTAAATGGTATGAGATGGTATCTCATTGTGGTTTTGATTTGCATTTCTCTGATGGCCAGTGATGAGCATTTTTTCATGTGTCTATTGGCTGCATAAATGTCTTCTTTTGAGAAGTGTCTGTTCATATCCTTTGCCCACTTTTTGATGGGGTTGATTTTTTCTTGTAAATTTGTTTAAGTTCTTTGTAGATTCTGGATATTAGCCCTTTGTCAGATGGGTAGATTGTAAAAATTTTCTCCCATTCTGTAGGTTGCCTATTCACTCTGATGGTAGTTCCTTTTTGATGTGCAGAAGCTCTTTATTTGATTAGATCTCATTTGTCAATTTTGGCTTTTGTTGCCATTGCTTTTGGTGTTTTAGTCATGAAGTTCTTGCCCATGCCTATGTCCTGAATGGTATTACCTAGGTTTTCTTCTAGAGTTTTTATGGTTTTAGGTCTAACATTTAAGTCTCTAATCCATCTTGAATTAATTTTCATATAAGGAGTAAGGAAAGGATCCAGTTTCAGCTTTCTACTTATGGCTAGCCAATTTTCCCAGCACCATTTATTAAATAGGGAATCCTTTCCCCATTTCTTGTTTTTGTCAGGTTTGTCAAAGATCAGATGGCTATAGATGTGTGGTATTATTTCTGAGGGCTCTGTTTTGTTCCATTGGTCTATATCTTTGTTTTGGTACCAGTATCATACTCTTTTGGTTACTGTAGCCTTGTAGTACAGTTTGAATTGAGGTAGTGTGATGCCTCCAGCTTTGTTCTTTTGGCTTAGGATTGTCTTGGCAATGCGGGGTCTTTTTTGATTCCAATATGAACTTTAAAGCAGTTTTTTCCAATTCTGTGAAGAAAGTCATTGGTAGCTTAATGGGGATGGCATTTAATCTACAAATTACCTTGGGCAGTATGGCCATTTTCACAATATTGATTCTTCTTATCCATTAGCATGAAATATTCTTCCATTTGTTTGTGTCCTCTTTGATTTTACTGAGCAGTGGTTTGTAGTTCTCCTTGAAGAGGTCCTTTACATCCCTTGTAAGTTGGATTCCTAGGTATTTTATTGTCTTTGAAGCAATTGTGAATGGGAGTTCATTGATGATTTGGCTCTTTGTCTGTTACAGGTGTATAAGAATGCTTGTGCTTGTGATTTTTGCACATTGATTTTATATCCTGAGACTTTGCTGAAGTTTCTTATCAGCTTAAGGAGATTTTGGGCTGAGACAATGGGGTTTTCTAAATATACAATCATGTCATCTGCAAAGAGGGACAATTTGACTTCTACAGAGTCCTCAGAAATAATACCACACATCTACAGCCATCTGATCTTTGACAAACCTGACAAAAACAAGAAATGGGGAAAGGATTCCCTATTTAATAAATGGTGCTGGGAAAATTGGCTAGCCATAAGTAGAAAGCTGAAACTGGATCCTTTCCTTACTCCTTATACGAAAATTAATTCAAGATGGATTAGAGACTTAAACGTTAGACCTAATACCATAAAAACCCTAGAGGAAAACCTAGGTAGTACCATTCAGGACATAGGCATGGGCAAAGACTTCATGTCTAAAACACCAAAAGCAACGGCAGCAAAAACCAAAATTGACAAATGGGATCTAATTAAACTAAAAAGCTTCTGCACAGCAAAAGAAACTACCATCAGACTGAACAGCCAACCTACAGAATGGGAGAAAATTTTTGCATTCTACTCGTCTGACAAAGGGCTAATATCCAGAACCTACAAAGAACTCAAACAAATTTACAAGAAAAAAACAAACAACCCATCAAAAAGTGGGCAAAGGATATGAACAGACACTTCTCAAAAGAAGACATTCATACAACCAACAGACACATGAAAAAATGCTCATCATCACTGGCCATCAGAGAAATGCAAATCAAAACCACAATGAGATACCATCTCACACCAGTTAGAATGGCGATCATTAAAAAGTCAGGAAACAACAGGTGCTGGAGAGGATGTGGAGAAATAGGAACACTTTTACACTGTTGGTGGGATTGTAAACTAGTTCAACCATTATGGAAAACAGTATGGCGATTCCTCAAGGATCTAGAACTAGATGTACCATATGACCCAGCCATCCCATTACTGGGGATATACCCAAAGGATTATAAATCATGCTGCTATAAAGACACATGCACACGTATGTTCATTGCGGCACTATTCACAATAGCAAAGACTTGGAATCAACCCAGATGTCCATCAGTGACAGACTGGATTAAGAAAATGTGACACATATACACCATGGAATACTATGCAGCCATAAAAAAGGATGAATTTGTGTCCTTTGTAGGGACATGGATGCAGCTGGAAACCATCATTCTTAGCAAACTATCACAAGAACAGAAAACCAAACGCCGCAAGTTCTCACTCATAGGTGGGAACTGAACAATGAGATCACTTGGACTCGGGAAGGGGGACATCACACACCAAGGCCTATCATGGGGAGGGGGGAGGGGGGAGGGGGGAGGGATTGCATTGGGAGTTATACCTGATGTAAATGACGAGTAGTTGGGTGCTGAGGAGTTGATGGTTGCAGCACAGCAACATGGCACAAGTATACATATGTAACAAACCTGCACGTTATGCACATGTACCCTAGAACTTAAAGTATAAGAATAAAAATAAAATAAAATAAAATAAAAAGAAATAGATGAATGGTGGTGATTCTCACGTGGTTTATCCATATGCTCTCCCTTTTATTTTGACCACAGTGTCTTTGTCTAACACTCTCTTGCCCATTGGCATAAAAAGACATGTATCATCAGGGTTAAGAGGGTTGTGTAAACATTAACATAAAAACAAATGACCACCCACGTGTACTTTAACATGCGCCCTTCAGATAAAGAATGGTGTTCCTAACTGTATGCTTATAACAAAATCTTAGCTTATTATAGTAAATTAGTAGTGGTTTTAAATCTCATAGTCATTACAAGAATACTAAGTGTGGAAACTTAGGTATTTTGAACATTTTCAACTGTCATAATTTTGTTCTTGTAAAAGTGTCAAAATTTTCCTATAGGATGGGCTTGGGGGAGGCCATAGAATTGAAGAGGAGAAAGGTACTTGGCTTGAAGCTGTATTTGCACAGCAAGTGCCATGCTCCTGCTCTGATTATATGTTTATTTGAAGAAGCTTTAGGGGCAGAGCTGAAGGAACTTATGAGAGGCTGTTTCATCACCATATAAACCCAATGTTTATGCTTTGTATTAGATATGTTATCAAATGTGCTTCTTGTCCTGAATCTGACTTGACTTCCAAAAGCCTTAGTTACCACGAGTGACATTAAAGGCACCACTTATGAGTGGAGCATTGCTTATTGAAACTATGGATTTAGAAGCATGTAGCTAAAGTCTTCTATCAATATAACAAGCAATTCCAAAGGCATCCTGGAGTTACGGGCATTTTGTTGATGCTTATAAGCAGGCAATAGAACTTATGGATGAAATGCTGTTCATTTTATATGCCTCATAGCATCACTTAATTGTGAATTTATGGAATGAATCCCTTTCTGTGATTTTACTGTCCACCAAAAACATGGGCATGTAGAACATTATTGAATATGAGACAATATTTTAGCATAGGAAGAGTAAAAACACTTCTAAATTAAGTAGACCAATTTGTTGAACTTGAAGCCTTGAACTCTCTTTATTAGAAATAAGTCTGATTTTGCCAATAAGAAAGATGTATAGCTTACTACTGAGAAACTGATTCTTTCAGCTCACTGAAAGTAATTTCTCCCCTCTCCTCCTCTCCCCTCTTCTTCCTTCTTCTCTTCCCTCTCTTCTCTTTCTTTTTCTTTCTGTTCTTTTTCTTTCCTTTCTTTTCCTTCCCTTCTTTATTTCTTCCTTCATGCTTCAAGCTCACTTAATTTATCATTTCCTTTCCACAGACAGCAATTTATTTTCCAGACTCAGAAATTGAAGTTCAACCTGTTTAAAGAAAATTAAGCTAAGATTTCCATTTCTAATTTGAAATTAATCTAAATGGCATTGGGAAAATCATTTTGAACCAGGGGCACTTTGAATAGTAACCATAGATTTCAGTTTCTACATAATGATGAAATATTTAGGTTTAAGTTGCATTCAGTATCCCTGTGTTTATTATTTTATGATATGAAAAAGGCATATATAAGGCCTTTTCTTATCCAAATAATGAAAATATTCTCTGAAGTATTATGATGTATGACTGAAAAGAATTCCTACTATTTTGTTAGGGTATTTTTCTTCATTATTGTTAATGTCTTTGGGCCTATTGGAGTCCTGAGCCTCACTTGCAACAAGGCATGATTAAAGCACTATTGTCTTTAATAGTGTTTTAATAAAAAGGGAGGAGGGCAAGAAAATACACTGCTCCATGTCAAGGAGGCCTTCCCTCTTCTGCATTTATTGCCATGCCTCCCTCTTGAGTTTGCTGCCTTGCAAATGGCTTTGATTCAGCTTGCAGGCTTGTGTTCTTATCCAAGATCTACACACCATTTTACAAATGGAGTCAAGAGAGGTACATTAGATTAAATATTGATTTAAGTGTAAATCCATTCCTTCTAGCATTTGAGCAAAGCAGAAGGGCATCAGGTTAGCTGCAGGTAAGGCCATGACGGCACAGTGATTCAATCTGGGCATGATTATGCAAGCCAAGGGCAACCAAAGCCTAGCAGTGCCATTCTGGTACCCAGCTAAAGACATGGACAGGAATAGCAGTGCTTTAACTTCTTTTTTATTTCCTCTTCCCATCATCCTCTAGAAAGCTTAGTTGAACAACATTTTTATGTAGGAGTAGACATGAAAATTGACAGTGTTATATAAAAGGTCAGAAAACCCATATTCAATTCCTGGCTGTCGTGTTGGCCAGGCATGAGTAACTTCCCAAGGGCATCCATCCCCTCGTGGACTACCTCATGATGCTGTTGTGAGCACCATATGAGTTCATGAGTGTGTTAGGGTACATTAAGATGACAGAGGCTAGAGAGGAGAAAGTTCCATGTCTGTAGCACAGGATGACACAATCTACAAAATGATAGTTTTGTTTATTTTACTTCTGTTCTTTGAGATTATTGTCACCAAACATGGAGTCTTGCAGAGAAAGTCCTCTTGGTTTCCTGGACACTCTTAACACATATTTTATGGCAAATCTTAAAATTACACAACTTAATCAGTACACAGCAGCCCAGCAGTCTCATCAGACATACTCTACCAACCCACTCCCCACAATTCCCTTACAACAGAACAATACTTTTTTTCTTTCTTTGAGACGGAGTCTCCCTCTGTCGTCATTCTGGAGTGCAGTGGTGTGATCTCAGCTGATTGCAACTTCCGCCTCCCAGGTTCAAGCGATTCTCCTGCCTCAGCCTCCTGAGTAGCTGGGATTACAGGCATGCACCACCACACCTGGCTAATTTTTGTATTTTTAGTAGAGACAGGATTTCACTGTGTTAGCCAGGATGGTCTCGATCTTTTGACCTCATGATCCACCCGCCTCAGCCTCCCAAAGTACTGGGATCACAGGCGTGAAGAACAATAATGTTAAAAGACTTTTAGTTTGCCAAACTCTTACACACTAATGAACTTATTTGATCCTCACAGTTATATAATCAGGTGGTCAAGAAAGGGATTATAATCCTGACTGGAAGCTAAGCAAAGACTCAGAGTGGTGGAGCCGGGCATTGTTTTCTCAAGTTCCTAAATAAGCCTATTTTCCTGTCTACCCTTGCCAGGATCCCTAGGCTCCTTGTTCCTTAGCACACTGTGAGACCCTGCTTCCCTTAAGGGAAGGGTAACCTTATAACCCCAAGGCCTGAATAGTGCAGACTTGATACCTATTTTAAAATGAATGCAAAAGGAAAAAAATTAATTGTGGACAGTTGGGAGTTAGGAGAAGGTACTGATAAACTGCACATTTGTACAAGAAATACTACCCCCTTCACTCATATGTTAAAGTATTTTTGAAAATATGTTCAAAGTAACTTGTTGTAACGATCATATTGAGCTTGGGAAGCAGGATGGGAGAAGAATCAATAAACTAAAGCTCACAATGTATCATAATGAGAAGAATTCTCAGGGCTCATCTAGGCTCAGTAAAAAAGTGATTTGTTTGATTGGTAATACCTGTCAATCATATGGCACAGCAATGGGAGCCCAGATAATGATCTAGAACAGTGGCTGAACACTAGGATCTGGCAAGCAGAACTTGGTTGGGCAACATATTTTGTTTGGAAAGCCCAGACTCATGTATTTTAAAATTTGAAGACCTTTTTACTCTCTAGTTCCCCACAGTGTCCATCACTCTATTTCCTACTCTTGGCCACCTCAAATTTTTACTGGCTCCTGAAGGCATTTTGGATCATGATTTTGATCTATTGGCCAAATTACTTAGTCTGACTCCTTCTGTAGCCTGAATCCTATCAAGAGCCAAGATTTTGGTAAGTTACATTATTCAATCATCACAATTATTTTTCAAGGTTGATCTTTTTACCTCCATTTTATCAATGAGCACACTGACACTAGGATGAGTAACTTACTAAGGTCACATATCAGTAAGTGTCTTTCTGACCTGGCATTTAAAAGGTCTCTTGTGTTCAGCTGAAGTCAGTACATAATTGTCAAATGCATACTGATAAAAGTTCATGTGGGAGACTAGGTTTTTCCTTTTACACTTAAATCAGAAAGAGTTGTCTCTAGTCCCAGAATGTTCCATTCAGTTTCCCATTTTGCCACACGCATAAGTTGTATTGCAATTTGCCCAAACACATATTTTTATTACAGAAAACCCCTCATCTATAGGGAACCGTGGAGAACCCATGTCACTGTTCATGCTCTTAATAACAGGTCACCTTACTTTTCTGCAAAAAAACCTTGAGATGGTTCTCCATTGCTTTAAGTTGATTAACAACCCTTTTGGTTTCTGGGCATACTTCTAAATATTAAAATTGGGCAGGGACAGGTTCCCAGTTGACAGTATTGAGAGGATTTGACCCCTAATCACTGAACTATTGGTTGCCTTTTGCATTTGAGGTATGTTGAGATCTCCTTGTTGCCCTGCCTGTGCCTGTTTATATACACACAAGGCAGTATTTTCTGTATTGTTGTAAACATTGTCTCATTATTCTCTTCCACCTCTTTCTACTTGTTTCTTGCAAGTTGTATCCTGTTGCACACTATGACATATGACCCAGTAATATATGTTTATTGCCTGAGAGGTACCATCATAACAATATTAATGGGCGTGTGTGTGTGTGTGTGTGTGTTTGCATGTATATGTCTCTCTGCTGCAGAAAATAAAAAAAGTGATATCACACCTGAAAGAGTTGGTAGCATTCCATATGCCTGGTACACCATTGCAAACCACTGGCCTAAACAGTAAAGGCTGACATCCTGAGCCTGGTATTGAAGACTTTTCACAATTTGGGCTCAGTTGAATTTTCTAATCTTCCCCCAACTCACCTTCACTCCCTCAACAACAGGTTCAATGGATGCAAACCTTGTCCTTTGCTTCCCATCCTGTGTCTGTAATGATTCCGCTTCATTGCATGGAAGGTTCACCCTCTTCATCTCTGAGTGTGAAAGCCAAGTACTGCCTTCTCCGAGAAGTTGTTCTTGAGTCCTTCCTACCTAGAGGTTGTCCCTGCCACCTCTCATTCTGCGAATGATTTGCCATATCTCATCACTTTGTCTCATGTATTAGACTTATTTGTAAATGTATCTTAACTCCTTTATGAGATTATAAGCTCTTTCAGAGTATGATCCATGGCTGAGTATCTCCTCTGAATGGGTCCCTCAGAGAAATTCAATTCACCACCTTTAACATCATGGCAAGTTCTTTAAGGATGCCTGTGCCTTTTTTTTTTTAAGGTACAGCAATTGATTTTTTCCCATTCATTTTGCATCAGCTGCTGATTGTGCTCTGCCATTTCTCCAGGGACTATCCTGAAGGTTGCCCGCAGATAGTTCTTGTGTATACAAATGGCTTCTTGGGGGCATTCTCTAACTGCAGGTGCATGTGTCACTTGCGTTTGGGTGGAGAGTAGGCTGGGAGTACTGAAGATGTAGCCCCACCCTTGAAGTGACCTTCAGATGAGAAGCTGATGGTTAAATGCTTCCTCTCCTCTCAGTGGGACAATCCTGAAGTGTGTCCCACACAGTCTCCCTGAGGGTCCTCCATGGGATTGCGCTCCTCTTGCTCACAGCTGTGCTGCTCAATGATGCACACTTCATTGCCTTTTCTCTCTTCCTATCTTGCTTCACCACCCCCTCTCAGTGCTCCCTAAGTAAACTAGCTGCTCTCAGATTCTTGTCTCAGGGTCTGCAGTTGGGGGATGCAAACTGAAACAAATTCTACTCTTTCCC
Source organism: Macaca mulatta (assembly GCF_049350105.2). Taxonomy (NCBI): domain Eukaryota; kingdom Metazoa; phylum Chordata; class Mammalia; order Primates; family Cercopithecidae; genus Macaca; species Macaca mulatta. The sequence continues at coordinate 62,567,454 of NC_133407.1, read as the reverse complement.
TACAGTCCTCTGGTAGTCAGAAGCAAATGTTTCCTAACTGGTGTCTGGGATTACACTATGGAACCTGGTGAACCTAATTTGTAGTTCCAGAAACTGGCCTCATCCTCTCAAGCAGATTCTTCAAGGTGGGACTCATACAGAGAATCCAAAAAGGGCATTAGTGCTGTAAGAATAAGTTCACTGTAGGTTGGGCGTGGTGGCTCACGCCTATAATCCCAGCACTTTGGGAAGCCAAGCTGGGCAGATCACGAAGTCAACAGATCGAGACCACCCTGGCCAACATGGTGAAACCCTGTCTCTACTAAAAATACAAAAATTAGCTGGGCATGGTGGTGTATGCCTGTAGTCCCATCAGGAGACTGAGGCAGAAGAATCGCTTGAACTCCGGAGGCAGAGGTTGCAATGAGCCGAGATGGCACCACTGCACTCCAGCCTGGTGACAGAGTGAGACTCCGTCTCAAAAAAAAAAAAAAAAAAAAAAAAAAAGAAGAAATAGGTTAACTGGAACCATCAGGGCCAGGTGGAACGGAGGCCAGAGTTTTACCACAATGACTTCACCTTGAAATTACTGCTGTTTCCGGGGTTGAGAAAAGTGATTGGCTCCACTGAATAACTTGAAAAAAATACTTCCATTACTGTTTGGATAATAAAATAAAACCAGTTATCATATATTTAGGGGTTCTCAAACATGCTTGCTTATAACGCCGAGGATTTCAGAACCAGAATCTCAGCTGAAGATAGAATACCTGATCAGTAAGATTAATGTTCCTCACAGTAATGACATTTTTACCAGTACAAAAAGAGCAATTTACTTTTCCAACATCCTCTTCTTTCTACCCCAGACTGTCAGAAAGAATCGTAGTCTCACACATGAAATATTTTCAAACTAGAGGTGGCAGGTTTATGGAAACTTACTCTGAATGTATTTGGGTTCCGACCAACTCTCTCAGCTCTATATTATTCATGATAAGCATGACTTTCAAGCCTTGGCTTTGTCAGATTTTCCTATTAATTGTTAATGTAACAGCTAAGTCTCCCTGGAGTGTGTGTTATTTTCTCATTTATAAAATCGTAAGCCTTGGGATAATCCTTCATTAGATCAATAATATTCTCATCAAATGAATGTAACGCTGTCTAAGCGAGGGATATTATAGTAAACTGTGGCAGTGGAGTGCTATTTCTACTACCCTGTGAGCCTGTCTCCTCACCTCCATCCCCATGATCACCCTGAAGACTTAGGAGTTCTCACCTGGACCAAAGCAGTAGCCTCTTAGCAAGACCACTGCCTCTCCCACAAATGTCTGCAAACCTCCCTCCATGTTGTCAGGAGCAGCCAGCTCATGGATCTGACCATGTGGGTACCCAGTTCTGAAAGTATAGATAGTTTCTAAAGAGGAATTTTTAAAAAATCCACCCTGCACCCATTCTCCCAGCCTAGCAGAGCCCCTCTCCTTTATTTCTGGTAAATTACTCTTCCCTTTCATGTAAAAAGCTGAAAAAAAAAACCCAAAAAAACAACAAAAAAAAAACCACTGGATGCTTTTCCCACAGCCTTATTCCCTAAGGCCTGGGAGGATAGGGGACCTGAGCTCAGCCAGCTGGGTGTTATCCTGCTAGACTCTAGATCTCCAACACGTGATAGGAGACAGAAACAAAGGTTGCAGCACTCCTATCCTGACCAGACCCTTCCTGCTTGGGACCATTCCTGATATTCCTCTTTCCTGCCTCTCTGGAGGTGCTATTCTCTAAACAATTCCTGCCAGTCTCAAAGGCCAGCTCTCCAACTGACTTTGTAAGCTCCCGGTGTACTTCCTGTGAATTTACTTTAGCTCAACCTGGAGTCTGTTTCTGTTGCATACATGCAAGCAGCCCTGGCTGATACAGCTCAAAATAAAGACCCATTTACAGTCTCAGTTCTTGCCAGTTCTCCCATTTTCACACTCTAGCCACATCAGCCTAATCTCTACTCTCTGGACACAACCTATAGCCATACAATTGTTCATGCTATTTCTTACAAAGATTTTTTTTCTCCTTCTCAATAAGTTTTTCACTCCTGCTTATAATCCCAGCTGCTTGGGAGGCTGAGGCGGTAGGATTGCTTGAGCCCAGGAGTTCAAGACCAGCCTGGGTAATATAGAGAAACCCTATCTCTAAATAATAAATAAATAAATAAATAAATAAATAATAATAATAATAATAAAAGATTCCTTGCCTACCATTCAAGGACAAGATGAAAGGACTTCCTCTGCAAAACTCTCCTTGATCTCTGCCTCTGCCCTGTTCCCTCCAGGCAGACTCAATTCTTCCCTGGCCCAGGACCCTACGTTTTAATGTTCTATGTAGCACCTATCACTCCTCATCAGATTTCTGTATCGGTGTGTTTGAGGGTCCCAAAGCCAGGTCTATGACTTAGTGGTTCTTAACCATGTAAATCCCATCAGATAGAGGCACTTCACATGGTGGTTGAGAGTGCTGGTTTGAACTCTCACATAATACTTGGCTTCAAATCCCAGCTCTCTACTTCTCCTACCCCTTCCCCACCCCTGCCACCCCGCCAAAAAAAAAAAAAAGAAACCTGGGCCGGGCGCGGTGGCTCAAGCCTGTAATCCCAGCACTTTGGGAGGCCGAGGCGGGCGGATCACAAGGTCAGGAGATCGAGACCACAGTGAAACCACGTCTCTACTAAAAATACAAAAAATTAGCCGGGCGCGGTGGCGGGCGCCTGTAGTCCCAGCTACTCAGGAGGCTGAGGCAGGAGAATGGCGGGAACCCGGGAGGCGGAGCTTGCAGTGAGCCGAGATCGCGCCACTGCACTCCAGCCTGGGCAACAGCGTGAGACTCCGTCTCAAAAAAAAAAAAAAAAAAAAAAAAAAAAAAAAAAAGAAACCTGGCTGCTTGGCTTGTGCAAATTACTTTAGCTTTCTAAGTTCTCTCACCTATAAAATGAGGATAACAGTGCTTAATTTATATGATGTTTGTGAATGTAAAATAGAGTCTGAAGACAGTATTCATCACCACTAAGTACTCAATAAATGTTTGTTGAAAGAATAACAGGCCCAGGCTACCTCTGGAATCCTGATAAAAATAATCTACAAATGAAACATGTAACATGTAGAATCACCTAAGGGTAATGAAAAGCACATATTACAAGGAATGTAAATATGTGTGTGTGTATGTGCGCATGTGTGTGCATGCATATGCACACAGAGACGTATTGTTTCAAGGCCTCTCTTTTGGTCAGAGTCTAGCAAACTAATGCAAAAGACAGATTTTTGGGGATAATCCACATGCTTTTGCATGTAACAAGGAAGCTGGAAGTGCCTCTTCTATCACTGTGATGATTATAGTTCTCTGAACTCAGCCATACAAAGATAACAATCTTCTTGTCTCTTGAGAAAATAGTCTGTACAGCTCTACAGTGTGTAGCTGGTCAGAAGGGTTGTGCTCTAGAAAACAAAGATATATTATTTTCCCCATCAGAGTGAGCTTTAGTTACTAATACAGGAGCTGTTGAGTTGAGTGAGGATAATAACCTGCTCTGAATATCTATGCTGAGTCAACCAAGTAAGCAATGGTAACTACAGCAAAAGCTAGGTTGGTTTACCGGTGTGTCTATTTATATAATAATACAAACATTCTGATTAAATTACAGTGTAGACGTGGAAAGTATAGCCATAGCCTACTCGGGACAATGTAAATGCTCAAATGGGAGCAAATTAGGAGTAAAAAATATGGCTAGTAATGAATTAAAATTGGGGCAATTTTTTTTTCTTTTTCTTTTTCTTTGTTTGTTTTGTCTGAGACAGAGCCTTGCTCTGTCACCCAGGCTGGAGTGCAGTGGTGCAATCTCAGCTCACTGCAAGCTCCACCTCCTGGGTTCACACCATTCTCCTGTCTCAGCCTCCCGAGTAGCTGGGACTACAGGCACCTGCCACCAACCCCAACTAATTTTTTGTATTTTTAGTAGAGACGGGGTTTCACCATGTTAGGATGGTCTCAATCTCCTGACCTTGTGATCTGCCTGCCTCGGCCTTCCAAAGTGCTGGGATTACAGGCGTGAGCCACCGCACCTGGCCGGCAATTCTTAAAATATTTGGCAAGAGAGCGAACCTCAGTTCTAATCTTACCAAACAGAACAGGGCAAGTTGCACAGTAAAAATCACATCTTCATTTCTTGTCCTCTTTTCTTCAGACTCTAAAAAGTAAATCTTGGAGTCTGCAGAAGCACACTTCCACCAGGCAGAAAACAATGAGGTGCAGCCATATCATTAAGCAAACTTTTTGAGGGGGCACTCAAAAATGACTGCAGGAAAAAGAACAAGGCTAGAGGCATCATGTTACCTGACTTCCAACTATATTATAAGGCTACAGTAACCAAAACAGCATGGTACTGGCACAAGAACAGACAGGTAGAGAATACAGAGCGCAGAAATAAGACTGCATACCTATGAACAATCTGATCTTTGACAAATCTGACCAAAATAAGCAATGGGAAAAGGATTCCCTGTTTAATAAATGGTGCAGGGAGAACTAGCTAGCCATATGCAGAAAATTGAAACTGGACCCCTTCCTTACACCATATACAAAAACCAACTCAAGATAGATAAAGTCTTAAATGTAAAACCCAAAAGTATAAAAAACTCTAAAAGAAAACCTAAGCAATGCCATTCAGGATATAGGCACGGGCAAAGATTTCATGACAAAGACACCAAAAGCAATTGCAACAAAAGCAAAAATTGACAAATAGGATCTAGTTACATTATGGGATGTAATTAAGAAACTAATGAGCTTCTGCACAGCAAAACAAACTATCAACAGAGTAAACAGGCAACCTACAGATTGGGAGGAAACTTGCAAACTATGCATCTGACAAAGGTCTAATATCCACCATCTATTAGGAGCTTAAACGAATTTACAAGAAAAAAAAACCCTATTAAAAAGTAGGGAAAGGACATGAATAGGCATTTCTCAAAAGAAGACATACATGTAGCCAACAAATATGTGAAAAAATGTTCGACATCACTGATCATTAGAGAAATGCAAATCAAACCCACATAATCAGATACTGATATGGTTAGGCTTTGTGTTCCCACCCAAATCTCTTCTTGAATTGTTATTCCCATAATCCCCATAATCCTCATGTGTCAAGGAAGAGACCATTTGGAGGTAACTGAATCATGGGGAGGTTTTCCCCATGCTGTTCTTGTGATAGTGAGTTCTCATGAGATCTAATGGTTTTATAAGGGGCTCTTCCACCCTTCACTTGGCACTTCTCTTTCCTGCCAGCTTTTGAAGAAAATGTCTTGCTTCCCCTTTGCCTTCTGCCATGATTGTAAGTTTTCTGAAGCCTCCCCAACCATGCTGAACTGTGAGTCAATTAAACCTCCTTCCTTTATAAATTACATAGTCTCAGGCAATTCTTTATAGCAGTATGAAAATGGACTAATACAGATAGCATCTCACACCAGTCAGAATGGCTATTACTAAAAATTCAAAAAAAACCAACAGATACTGGTGAGGTTGTGCAGAAAAAGTAACACTTTTACACAGTTGGTGGGAGTGTAAATTAGTTCAACCATTGTGGAAGACAGTGCAATGATTCTTCAAAGACCTAGGGGCAGAAATACCATATGACCCAGCAGTCTCATTACTGGGTATATACCCAAAGGAATATTAATCAGTCTATTATAAAAATACATGCATGCATATGTTGATTGTAGCACTATTCACAATAGCAAAGACATGGAATCAATCTAAATGCCCATCAGTGATAGACTGGATAGAGAAAATGTGGTACATATACACCATGGCATACTGTGCAGCCATAAAAAGGAATGAGATCATGTCATTTGCAGGGACATGGATGGAGCTAGAGGCCATTATCCTTAGCAAACTAATGTAGGAACAGAAAACCAAATATCATGTGTTCACACTTATAAGTGGGAGATGAATGATGAGACAGCATGGACACATAGGGGGAAACAACACACACTGGGGTTTGTCAAAGGGTGGGAGGTAGAAGGAAGGAGAACATCAGGAAGAATAGCGGGGCTTAATACCTGGGTGATGGGATGATCTGTGCAGAAAATCACCATGGCATGCATTAAGCTATGTAATAAACCTGCACATCCTTCACATGTATCCCTGAACTTTAAAAGCTGGAAAAAAATGACTGCAGAAAGAGGAGCAGAACTCAATTCCTTCTGTCCAGTCCATCCTAATCCTGTGTTCTTTGCAGGGGACGGGGATAGAAGAGATGGGTCTTCGAAGGAGCTTGCTCTGGATTGAGGGGATTGAGGGATCAGGTGACATTAGTCTTCCCAGAAAATGTGGGCTTTATGATGTGATCAGAGCTTCTCAACCAGGCTTCTATAGTCTTAAGTGCTCCAAGGAACCCCTCAGGCATGGTCAGGGAGGAGCTCTGGGCTTAATCCCAGCCCCATCCCCCATTTCAACAAGACAGATCTGCATTTATGTTTTATATGTGAACTTCTGGACATTAATAAAGAAGAAGAACTCAAAAATCCTTGGTTCTGAGTCAAGAAAAAAAAATCCTAGAGGAGGAACCTTTACGTATTAGAGGACGATCGCAGAAGGATTTACCCAGAGAGACAAAATGGGGGAGGCCAACTTTGGTTAGGGTAGAACATATTCAAAAGCATAATGTGAGACAGCCCAGGATCCTTGGAGCCCCTCAAATATCAATAGTTGGCATGGCTGGCAGCTAGCACGTATCACAGGCAGCAGTGAAGATGGCTCAAAAGAACAAGGACTTGATAAGGGAAAACTTTATACACTAAGGAGCTTGAATTTTATCCTTAGACAGTGGAGAGTCTCACATATTATAGTATGGACATAACAAAGGCCAGCAGGAGTTAGAAGTGGAAAGGATGAACAATATTTATATTCCCAATTAATCATCAGTAATTAGGCATCTATAATTCAAAGCTAAGAATTAGAAGGAGTTGATCACCCTCACCATGACTCGCTTTCCATGACAGTGCCTTAGAACTTCCTAAAGGACAAATAAAGGACCCTAGAGACTGATGGAACCATGAAGGTGTAGACTCCTGGCATATACCATATACACAGACCAGGAGGCAAACTGACATCCAGGCCAAGAAAACCTCACTCTCACTAAAGCCCAATGGTACCTAACACCTAAGCCATTACTGTTCATATAAGGAATATGTCACTGGCCCTCTCAGTATTTAATTCCCTTTGAAGATACCTTTCAAGTAAACTTGAGTCTTGACTTTTCATTATTTTCTATATTGCGGTCTAAATAGACTCTACCCTCCAAATTTAAGGCCCAATTAAATAACTGGGGCATTCATTAGCTTTGCCAAAAATTAATTATTTCAGCCATTAATATTTGGAAAAAGATGAATGCAGCCAAGGAAAGGTACAAAGCTCCTCTAGTACCAGTGAGAAGGGAAAGGAAGGGACTATTATTGATCGCTTTACATGGAGATAAATTCCCTGCTAGATTCTGTCTAGGAGTTAATTTCCCTTAATCCTCAAAGCAATCTGCTGAGGCAGGTATTTTCTCATTTTACAAATGAGAAAACTGAGACACAAAAATGTAAATATCCTCCATGAGTAGGAGCTGAAAAGATCCAAGCCCAACTCTGCTTGACTGCAAAGACTACACTACTACTTTTCTTTTTTTTTTTTTTTTGAGACGGAGTCTCGCTCTGTCGCCCAGCCTGGAGTGCAGTGGCGCGATCTCGGCTCACTGCAAGCTCCGCCTCCCGGGTTCACGCCATTCTCCTGCCTCAGCCTCCCGAGTAGCTGGGACTACAGGCGCCCACAACCGCGCCCGGCTAATTTTTTGTATTTTTAGTAGAGACGGGGTTTCACTGTGGTCTCGATCTCCTGACCTTGTGATCCGCCCGCCTCGGCCTCCCAAAGTGCTGGGATTACAGGCGTGAGCCACCGCGCCCGGCCTACACTACTACTTTTCATGCACAGCTTATCTTAAACGATTGGAAAAGATAAATGATTACATGATTGTGTGCAAGAGTGTGCATGGATGTGTGGAAAATTCCAGCATGATTTTTTGGATACCAATGCTGATTAAATCACTAGCAATATTGTGGGGTTACTTTGGGTGACCACACCTGTAGAGCATTTTTAGCAGCTTTTTGTTCATGATCACTTTCCAGCTGAAGCTTTCAGGCTGAGCTGTCAGATCTCATCATTTAAGACACACACTTAGGAGGTTCTTATCATGCAAACAGGATTAATCTGCTTTTCTTCCCTTTGGCCTGGCTGTCTATGTCTCTTGCTGGGTGATAAGATTCAATAAGCTTGACTCTGAAAGAAATCGAGTTAGATTTTAGGAAATTATTACCCACCCACCTTCCCTCAAATATCTCCAAGGATTTGAGTCTGGTGTGAGAGAAACTCTCACCTGCTTTGTGTGAGGAGCATCACACACTCAGCCTGGGGAGATGACACCATGCAGAGGGTGGCATTTCCACGAGCACAACTGAACACAAACATGGTCTTCTTATTAACATGTTTCAAATATTTAGCAAGATTAATTAAGAACTACATTTACATGCATAATGTCTGCAAGAATGTACCTTCTGTTATGAATGAACCTTGAAATTGCGAGGCACCAAAGGCAAAGTTCTTCACTTGCCTTTACTGGTTCACATTCAATCATTTTGAAGATCCCAGAAACCCAAGGGGACACACTAAAACAAAAGCTCATGTGCTGGAACCTATGGGGAGAAAACTGACAACTCTGATAGCAGTGATTCCAGGATTCAATATGAGCGCTAGAGCTTATCCCTGTAGGTGCAGGAGGAAGTGTTTGGGGCTTGTTTTGAATGTTCTGTTACTTTGATATGATTGATTGGATAGCAGAATTGTGTAAAGAGGTAATAATAGCTACAGCTTACAAAGAACATTCACCTCAAATCCTCTTGTGAAACTAACCAGGTTATAAACAAAATGCAAATTACATGGAATATCTCATTTAACCCACATAGCAACCTTGCTGTTGGGCATAATTATCTCCATTTAAATGATGAGAACTCTGAAGCTTGGAGAAGACATGTGACTTGTCAAAATCCAAGGCTCTGACTAGAGCCCAGACATATTGACTCCTAATATTCTGTTCAAATGAGTGTAAAGTGTGCACAGTATCTGAATGAAATGAAATGAAAGCTGGTTGTGATCAAGTCTTGCTGCCCATGGTCTATGGTCATAGATAACTGACTTTAAAAAGCGAAAGTGAATGGACCCTCAAGGACTACCCATTCTATCTCATCATTTTACAGGTGGAGAACAGGGTGAGGTTGAGTGCAGAGAATCACACAATGCCTGCTCACACTGTCTTGTCCTTTTAGGTCATGGGAAACAAGAAGAGTAAGAGTAGCCAGACAGTGTAACACACTATTGTTTGACTACCCCAAAGCCATTCCTGCTACTTTTTCCTCTTCCAACTTATTGTTACAGGCTGAACAAAATAAAAACTCAATTTCCCAGCCTTCTTTGAAGGTGAGAATGCCATATGATCCCATCTTAGATGATCTAAAGTAGATCTACTGGAGAGATTTGGGAAAAGATATTCCTCCTATTAAAAGGAAACAGGCACATGGAAATTCCTCATGCTTCCTCCTTTTGGAGATGATGGGGATGAGGACATGCCTGGAGCTTTGGTAACCAACTTGCTACCTTTAGGGGAAACCCATGGAATTGCTGATACACTAACCTATCACCCTGACACCCTGACAACAGAGAACTAATGAACCATCTTCAGAACCATCTGACACCAGACTTTTTTAAACTAGAACCGTATGTGTCTTAAGGTTTAAGTCACTATTAGTTGAGCTTTCTGCTATCTGCTGTCTTAGACATCCTAATTGATATGGAGTAGGATCAGCAAACATTATGTATTGCCTTCTTCCTCTCTCTCTCAGTGTCCTGAAGGGACTCAGGGTTCTGCAAACAGCTCTACAACATGGTAAACTCCATTAGAGCAAGGATAGTGTTTGTCTAGGTCATTGCTGTATTCTTGCAACTAGCAATGTGCCTGGCACATCGTAGGTGCCTAATGAATGTTTGCTGATTAATTTTAATTAATCACTCCACAAACATTTACTGTTCACTGAGATAGATGCTGATGAAAAAGAGCTAAATAAGACATGCACTCTACCCTTAAAATGTTTGTAGTTCAAGTGGAGGAGACAGATGTGGACCACAATTATGATTCAGTGTGACAAGTACTATAACTACAACAAAGTGTCACTAGAGCATGGAGGTTGGGGGCAGTGGATGGAGTAGCTAATGCTGTAATGGGGACAGGTGAAGATGAAAGAGTAACCTCTCCCAACAGACTCTGCTATATTTATCAGTCTTAGTGTTCAGTTCAAATAGCAAATATTTATTCAGCACCTACTTGGTGCACAACTATTCTTAGTAATAATTAAGAGTCATCATAAAAAAGCTAACCTTTGCAGTTCTTAAAATGCCCTAGTCACTGTTTTTGTGACTTACATGTATTATCTACTTCTTCACAGCAGCCCTTTGGAGTAGGTACTGTTATTTTCCCCATTTTACAGACAAGAAAACTGAGATAGAGAAAGAGGAAGTTAATTTCAGTTGTGTCAAATCACACAGCTATTAAATGGCAGAGCCAGAACTGAATCCAGGAAATCTGGCTCCAAAGACCATATTTTAATCAGTATATGAAAGACATGATCATTGTTCTGTAGGTATTTCCAATCATTTGAGAAGAATGGAAATAGATATCTTCATCATTGCCCTGATTTCTATATTTGATCTAGACAGATATTTTGCTGGATTTTAATTCTAGTCAGGAACCTGGCATCAGCCCTGCTCTTAAGTGGTCACCCCTTTCTTGCAGAGCATACAAATAATCTAAAACATGACTACATTGATTTCTACCTTCATTTAAAATGTGGTCCACAAAGGACCAATCCCAGGGTTGGGCTTAGAAAGCCTTTTCTGTCCGTGGAAAATGAGTTTAAAGACATTTTCCACTAAATACATTTTTTTCCCTTACAAAATGTGAGAAATGTGAAGTCTAATTACTTAGCTGTGCCAGATATGCTTTTTCAGCTTCTGCTAGACTTAGCTCAACACAAACTGTGCTTACCCTTGCATACACAATGAGCCTCATTAATTCCTTCTTCCTTCCAAGTGCATTGAAGGAAAATGGTAACAAAACTAGGGGCAAATTCTTCTCTTTTTATTGTGCTGTGTTAGAAGCTTCACCTCAAATCTGGCTCTTTTTACTTTACAAGGGCTGCCCTGCTCTAAGCAGCTGGACAAGGGAGGTCAGAACTTACAGGAACTCTGTAACTCACATCATTGTTTCTCCTGCGAAATACTACATCAAAGAGGACTCACTGAGGAAATCTGCAAAGAAATGGAGTAACACATGGAGCCACTGATGCATCCGCTCCCTCCCTTTCCCATTCTATTATCAATGCAAGCATGGCCCTGTACTGTCTGAGGCCACAGCAGATAGGATTGAGCGATAATATGCTCTGAATATTATACCTTCCCAGGCATGTATATACAGAACTATATATACACTTCATTATTTCACACCTAACGAATCTCAGATCATTTAACTACATCAAACATCTCCAGTGTGAGATTCCCCAAATTTCTTCATTTATCCACCTCAAGACCTAGTTGCCAGTGGTAGTTTTAAAAGACGTCCACAAGTTCCTTGATACTACTTATTTCAAGTGGTAGAGCCTGGTTCCCTTTCCCTTGAATGTTTCTCTACATAGGGAAGTACTTCTCACCAACAGAATGCAGTAGAAGTGAACATGTATGACTTCCACAAAAGAATTTGTGACTTTCTTCAAGTCTAGGTGATTAAAGGATTTGAGATCTATCTCTTCTCTTTCTCTCTCGTATCACCTACTCTGGAGGAAGGCAGCTGCCATGTTGTGAGGGCTCTCAAGCAGCCGTATAGAGAGGTCCATGCAGAGTTCCCAACACCTCCCGCCAACAACCAGCAGTAACTTCTCTTGTGTGAGAGTGATTTATCTTGGATCCTCCAGCCTCAGTCAAACGTTTAGCTCCAGTCAGCATCTTAACTATAACCTCATGTGAGAGTCCGAGGCAGACCACCCATCCAAGCTACTTCTAGGTTCCTGATCCACAGCAACTGTGTGAGAGAATAAATACTTATAGTTTTATACTACTGCATTTTAGAATCATTTGTTAAGCAAAACTCATTAACATAATGCCAAGATAAAAAGGTAAATGACCTAAAAGTAATGACATCTCATTTTGCAGACTTCCATCAGCAATAGTAATGCCCAAACATAATAAAATACCATGAATGATAAATAAGAAAATCATTGCTTTTACCTACTTTTTTGTTTGTTTGTTTGAGATGGAGTCTCGCTCTGTCATCAGTCTGGAGTGCAGTGGCCCGATCTCGGCTCACTGCAAGCACCGCCTCCCAAGTTCAATTGATTCTGTTGTCTCAGCCTCCCGAGTAGCTGGGATTACAGGTGCGTGCCCCACCATGCCCAGTTAATTTTTGTATTTCTAGTAGAGACAGGGTTTTACCATCTTGGCCAGGATACCTACTCTTTTTCATTGTTAACCCCACCTGCTTTTTGAGTCCACTTTTCTGTTTCCTCCTGGTTTTTGCTCTATTATGGTAATTTAGATTTCAACCTCTCACTCCCCACCCCGCACTTTGACTTTTTGCTTACAAACATATAAACATGTCTTTTATCCTCAAACAACAAAAACAACCATCAAAAAATGAAAGCCTATTTAGGCTGGCTACTCCTTCATTTTTCTGCATTTTTTTCCCTCACCTTTTATACCTCCTCTGCCTCAGCTACATCTACTCCCTCATAGCTACTTCATGTGAGCACTCCTCCACCACACCCTCCCACACACGCGTCATCAAGGAGACTTCCGATGGCCTCTCAGACTGCTTCTCCCTTGACCTTTAAGGCCTCTTTTCCTGGCTTTGCCCACTTCACTTCCGGTCCTCTCCTAGCTCCTCTGTGGTTCTACCTCCTTTTGCTGTTTTGTGTTGTTTTTCTCCTCGCTGAATTAAATGCTCTACTACTCCAACTCTCTTTAAAAGCCTAAGAGCCCTTTTCCATAGGACATGCTCACTGTGTACCTCAAACTGGTATATTGAAGGTCCTGGTCCCAAGGTCAGTTTCACTCCTTGGACCTGTTGGCTTCAACTCCAGCTTTTTATTCCAGTTTTGAGTCCCTCTTCATTTCCGGGTCTCAAGATATCCCTTGCCTGCTTGGAGCACTGCTCTGTATTTTGGTAAATGTGGTACTATTGAGGGGCATTTCTATACTCCATGGGGGATGGGGATGTGGGCCCCCCTGAGCAGCTCAGTCCATTCTTTTGCAGAAGACCACTTGCCTGCTTTATCTCATACTTTAGACATATGCCTACTTGACTTATCCCTGCCCCTATCTGCAGAGTCCCTGAGGGCAGTGGCTCTGTTTTATTTTTCTTTAGTAGTTTTTCACATGGGGCTTTCACCCTAGGAGTGTCTAGACAGATAGAAAAAATCAAATATTAAGCATCTTAATTTATCTTTTGAAAAATTCTATCAAGCCTAATAACCACTTATTTCCTCTCTCTCTCTCTCTCTCTCTCTCTTTTCTATTCAATGCCCCAAGGAACCTCCAGTGCCCTCAATATGCACAAAAATGTTCTGGGAAACCAGAGTAAGTGGAGAGCATAGAACCAGAGCAGAACGTAGCCTCAGGAGGAATTCTTTTTTGTCTGGTATAATCACTAGTTCTGATTACTTTTCTGGTTCCTGATTTTAAAAATGTAGGTTGTATCTAAAATTAAAAGTAGATTACTCCATTTTTGTGCATCATAAATATAAAATGAGAGAAATTTTCCACAGGCCTAGGCTTTTTTTCCATTAGAAAATAATAAACCACATTTAATTAGTGGTTAATATCTAAATAAAGACAACCAGGGCTTACATGAAATCTGATTATTTTTTTAAAAATCAGAAGAAATTCATAATCAGATGCCCATTTCTAATCACAAACACACTCAGGAACAGACATCACTTTTTCTCTATATTTACAAATCTAAGTGTCCTTTCACCTATGCATCCTTTTCTAAGCAATTTTTCAAATTTTCTGTTTGGATTGTAGTGGAATGGGGGGAACTGAGAGTAATCACTTTAGTCGTCTTTGCTCAGTGCCATGTTCAAAAACATTTAGCAATTCTTCCCTCTTAAGTTTCTTCCACAGCTTCCTCAGGAGCTATCACATCATTGATATTCATGAGCAACCACTGTGACAGTTTAGTAAATAAATCCAACAACAAATCCATCTCTCCTGTCATATGTGACAAAAATTCTTCAGAGGCTTTATTTGTGCAATTTAGACCTCCAGGCTCAAAGTATGTGGTAATTTTATTTCATGAAGGCCCCAGGCAGTGAAGTATTTATTTTACACTCTTGGACCTCATAAATGATATGGCATAACCTGTTCTTGTGTTTATCTTTTTGCAAATGAGTGACACAATATGGGGATGCCACCTGCTTCATGGTGGGGAGAAAAGGTGGGGGAACAGGAGGAAAGAAGTGAAGGATTAATTAGTTAATATCCATAAAATACTTTACAGATGGAGGGTGATTTGCAAGCATGAATTTTCATTATGGTTCCCTGCTCTCCTTGATGCCTGCTAGAAAGGCAGATACAAATAGGATAATTTCTTGGAATGAGAAGCAACAGTCTAAGTTATCACTTAGATGCTTTGATTTTGGAAAGTAAAGTTCTCTGTGTTTTTTTTTTTTTTTTGGTGATGGTAATATTTACCCCCACCTCATCTCTCTGTGGGAGAGATAAGGAATTTGTATTCCTCATAGCACCAAGTAGGGGACCCTATGAAAACCTTGTAGTCTCTTACGAAATCATCAAGAGCTTGACTATCACTGGATTCTATTGCCATGACATATTCTTTACTCATCTACGCATATTTCTATGTTTTTCTTTGGGGAGAACAATCAGTTCACTTACAGAAAGGTGTTGGAACCTGAAATTCTACTCCTGAGTATGTAACTAATAGAATTTCCTGTGTGTTTCCACCATAATTCCATGCACTAGAATGTTCATGGCAGCATTATTTGCAATAGCCCCTCACTAGAAACTGTTCAAATGCCCACTGAGTGTTGAAAAGACAAGTAAATTTTGGTATACCCACACAGTGGAATACTGTACAGCAATGAGAATAAGTGACCTCTAACTTTATAAATCCAATGCAAAATATATATCTCACTGATGTGAGAAAAATGAAGCCAAACACAAAGGAGTACACATAAGGTATGATTCCATTTACATAAACAACAAAAAAGAAGGGAGAACTAATCCATACTGTACTGGTGAGGTTAGTGGTTCACCTTGGAGGGTGGGCAGTGATTGGAAGGGCTTTTGAACTGCTGACATTGTTCTGTTTCTTGATCTGGGTGTTGTTACATAGGTGTATTCAGGTTGTGGGAATTCACTGAGCTGCATGCTTGGGATCTGTGCACTTTTAAACAACAAATGTCAATAAAAGATTTAATTAAAAAACAGTATTAATTGATTCATTAATATTCATTTAGCTGGATTTCAAGGTGCTAGATATCCCTTATTTCTGGTCTACAACTTGCTTAGCAAAGCCTTTGCTAGATATATTTGGCAAAAATGATATAAACTGGGAGTTTTTCATGAAATTCAAGGAGTTTTTAAAAAAACCTAAGTTAGTGGATAAGTAGGTAATATGCTTCCACTCTTTTCATTTCCTACCTAGCAATCCATTGATGAAATTAAAGAAGTCACCCTCAGATTTCTGCCTAGCACACAATATATTGAAAGCCACACCAGACAAAAGATCTACAGAATGTTTTCCTTTCTGGAGAAAATGCTGAAAATGACCATTGGAATTTAAATTCAGCAACTAAATAACAAAACTTAATGCAATTCTCACATAAATATATGCCATTCACTTTCAGAAGATAACACTGGAAAATCTTGCCTTTATTTTTTTTTCACTTAACTTACTTTCTTTCCCCGACCTCTCTTTGAAGTATCATGGTGCTAAAAAATTGCAACATGACTCAACTGTGTTCTTGAGGGGCTTAAGAGAAACATATAGTGGGCTCAGTATGAATTTAATTAACGAGGATGGGTGGTGGAGGGTTAGGAACTACTTGTAAAAGTTGAAATTCAGCAGATGAACTGATGTGTCTAATTTGATTACTTTGCCAGAATATATAGTCCCAATCCCAAACTCCAGTGGTCAAGAGCAATAGAGTCACTTTTGTAAATCAAAGACATAAGAATATGCTTACATCAATTTCTGTCAGCTTTTTTAAATGAAAACTCCATCCAGGCTATTTATCAAGCGAAAAGACCTATCCTGGCATTAGTCATATCTGTAAAACGTTGCTACACACATGTTGCACCTCAACAAATGTTAAGCATATTTTAACTTTATTTGTTCTCCTTTTTCATAGTATAAAGTCATAGATTCCTAGAGTAAAGAAAAAGCAAAGCCACAGAACCAGATATGGAACTTATCCCAGGAGTATATGATAGTCTCCTCCACAACATCCCAAGCTTCCTCTTGATGAAAGCACTCATCCAAGTGACAGTTCCTCAAATATTTGAAGTTTGTAAACTTCAGGCACTGTTCTAGACTCCCATGATACAGCAATACACAGAGCAGACTAAAACTCCTGCCCTTGTAAAATATACGTTCCAGCTAGGTAAGAAAATAATGAACAATAAATTTAGTAAATATGTATATTATATAGTATATCAAAAGGTGACAAATTCTGTGTAACAGAACCAACACCACAGCAGGTAAGGGTGTCTAGAGAGTGCAGGATCCTGGGGGGAATGGGAGCAGGTTGCAACTTTCAGTAGCTTGATCATGGTCTTAGTTCTCACTGTAAAGATCAGTCTCATCCTTGATGAACATCTGAAGACTTTAATGAGGTGAAACTTTCAATTGGATGGGTTCTCCTTCTCAGCATCAGGCAGGTTTGTCTTAAGAAATTGCCTGGATCTACTCCATAAACAAATAATGCTTATGTCTTAAAAGTTGTACACCATATGGCCAGGGTAATACTGGCTTGGTGTGATCCTCAAAACAGGTGTTACCAATTGCCCACTGTGGCCATAAAAATGTCTCAGTAAAGCTTCTCAGTAACCAAATAAATCGACTAGCTTCCTGGGGTTATGAAATTGAACCAATTACATTTAAAAGGCATCTGCCAAAAACAATGCTCTCCATTTCTGAGTGGTTGATAATTATGCCATTGTTTCCAGTAATAATCAGATATCAGGACAAATTGTCTTTTGAGACCTCTTCTAGTTCTGAACAATCAGATCAAATCATCCATGAAGAAGAAATTTCCCTCCTATTCTCAATGGCCTAAATGGCAATCATCCACAAGCATTCACATCATTAACTTATGAATTAAAAATAAGGAGGGACATCCAAGGTGACTTTAAGGTCATAGTCTAGCCTGTACCTAACTGTTGCTTTATTTACCACCCTATTCCCTTCACCTGGTGAACCTGATGCATCAATCTAAAGAGGGTGCTTCTATTTTTTAATACTCTTCAGGTATTTTTCCCCCTGCTCCATTGTTCCAACCATCCTCCATCCCAGAAAGACCGCCCTTTTCCCCTAAGTCCAAGCCTCATTTCAAAGCCTCCTGATGTTTTTTCTCTTTTGTGAGGCTGTCTCTGAATCTTCACCCTCCCAGTCATTTCTCTTGTCTTTGCCCCCTGAAGCATTTATATAGTGTCTGCACTATTGCTTGGCACCAGCCACAGACTACTTCATGGAGTTAATTACATTTTAAATCTATGCCCTGTTTCCCTGGTGATATTTAAGACTCTCAAGGGCTTTATATTTCTGGGTCTTATCCAAGATTCCTTCACCTGTTAGGCTCTTAACTGATGGTCATGAAAATAGCTGTGGTGGAAATAACAAGTTTTCAGACAATAAGCAGAAATTTTAGACCTTCCTCAAATGGTCCTTAAATGGTCTTTAAAGTGAGACATGGAAAGGTTCCAGTTGTCCAGTCATGCCACCAAGTTTTTGCATGCACAGGCAATGGCAGTTACATTATGACTGTGACCTGGCTGTCCACAATTATAAGATATCATCATTTTTTTTTCTTAAGATAGAGTTTAGCATTTGCTACCCAGGCTGGAGTGCAATGGCGTGATCTTGGCTCACTGCAACCTCTGCCTCCTGGGTTCAAGCAATTCTCCTGCTTCAGCCTCCCTTGTAGGTGGGATTATGGGTATCCGCGACCATGCTTAGCTAATTTTTGCATTTTCAGTAGAGATGGGGTTTCCCCATGTTGGCCAGGCTGGTCCTGAACTCCTGACCTCAGGTGATCTACCCGTCTCATACTCCCAAAGTACTGGGATTACAAGTGTGAGCCAATGTGCTCAGCCAGATATAATCAATTTTAAGCCACAGACTTTCCAGAGATGTGAAAATGTGGAGAAAGAATGTGCTCCCTAAATTAAATTAAATACTGCGGGGCGGGGGGGAAGAGTGAGGTAAAATGACAACCACTCATTTATGGTCAGGAGAGCCACACAAATAAAAGTACTAAGTACCACTATTGAGAGTCCTCTGTGTGTCAAACCTTGTGCTAGGAGCTTCACACACAGCACCTCTAGTCCTCCCTCCCTGCAAGATAGATTTCATATCCCCATTCATAATGGAGGAAACAAAGTGCAGAGAGACCAACTGACCACACATAAAGTCACTCAGGAAGGTCGTCAGGAAGACACACTGTGAACCTTTAAACACAGGTTCGTGGTGCTCTTTTCACTTCAATATGCTTCCTCATTCCTGAGATGTGAGTTGTCCCTGTGGCTGCCTCATGTTTTTGTTTGTTTGCAAGGAGCAACAGATACGAGACGTGGACTAGATTTCACAAAACAGTAAATATCACCATTTTCTTGCGTGGGCAAGAAAACTGAGGAGAATTTCTATAACATACCTAAACCCACACAGTACATAAAAGGCAACATACTGATCAAACTAAATTCTGGGGAACCCCAAAGTCTTCATTCTTTTCATTACCTAACATCAAAGAGTTGAGAATCTTATGAAGCGAGAGGTAGTTTGGTGGCTACTGAGTTCTGACATCTGTTCCCCCTGAGGCTTCAGGCTATCACCAAGTCTTAGAGCTGAAGCCCTGCACTTCCAGTCCTTTATGGAAATTTCCCAAGCCAGACCTGCAGAGCTAATGAAGTCTGACCTTGAGGATATAACTTCTTGTATTCAGAAATGAACAAAGAAAGAAAGAAAAGGCTCTGTATATCAAAACATAGTGATGACAATAGTCAATATTTTGTATACTTTGAAGACAACATTATAAGGTTAATAAAATTTGGAAGTTAATAAATATCAAATTCCTGTAACATTCTTTCAAAAAGATGCATTATTTTTAGAAGAGGCTAGCAGCCTTTCTCATCCTTAAAATTAGATGATGACCTGCAATGACAGTTTAGAAGCAAGTTTTTATGACAATAGTTAGCAAAATTTGAAATGTGCATCTTTTGATCTAGCATTTCTACCTCTAGAAATTTATCCTTTGGATCAGCGTGCCAAGTCTACAAAGATATCTATCTGCGATATGTCCTTGGCAGTGTTGCTTGGCTAGCAAAAACCTGGAAACAACCTAAATGCCTGTCAATACAGGATGAATTAACTAAATCAGAGTACTTACACACAATGGAATATTTTGCAATTAGTGAAAACAAAAGGGACTTTTTGTGCCAATATGGAAAAAGCTCTAAGACATATGTATTAGTTACCTACTGTCACAATAATGCTGCTTAACAAATAACTACCAACCTCAGTGGACGTACAACAATGTGTTCATTCCCCAAGCATCTGGGGTCAAATGTGGGTGGAGTAGTTAGTAGTCTTTTTTGATCTTTTATGATGAAGTCATATATCTGAATGTTGTTGGCAGGCTGTTGGCTGATCCAGGCTGGTGTGGGCTGGGGTGACTGGGATCACTCAGCCCTGCTCCATGTGCCTCATATACCCTGGCAGGCGAGCTGAGACAAATTCTTAATATGGCGGCAGAGGTTTGAGAGAGCAGCCCCAATGTACAACACTATTTTAAACTGCTGCTCTTTCAAATCTGCTAACATCCCATTAGCCAAAGCAAGTGACGTGGCTGAGCTCAATGTCAAATGATGGAACAGGTCAATTACCCATGGCAGGAGAGCACTGCAAAGTTACAGGAAGGAGTGAAGAATTAGGGCCATGATTGCAGAGTGCCATGCTCTGTAAGTTGAGGAATTGTATTCTTTGATTGGTCCGATCACTATCCGTCTATCTATTTACCTATGTATGAGCACACATATCTAGAAAATGTTTAGAAGGATGCCAAGAAAACTTATAATAGTGGTTATCTCTTGAGAATGTGCTTTTGTGGAGGTGGGTGGGATTGGTTTTTAAATCTATTTTCCCATCTCCAAGACTGTATAATTTGCATGCTTATCATGGATGAAGATTAATTTTAAAATTTAAGAAATACTTTTTCTATCGGTGTTTCAAACTTATGAGATTCCGAGTGATTGCATGACTGTTTACAATTGACTGATTTGGAACCCCAAATTTCTTCTGCCAATTCAGTCTCCTAAGCTCTGAGCAGTCCTCCAGATCCTTCTGCTAATGACTTGGACCCCAGGTTGGGAGGAACTTCTCTGATGGAGGAAGAGCTCGTTAGTAAACAGGATGAATCACTCCAGACTTGTCTTGAACAAATCCTGCCAAGCGAAGTGAACCAAAGGGACTGAAATATGACACATGTAATAGCCAGTGCTGAGGAAGCTTTCTTAGCCTGAAATTGAACACCCAACCTCTGTTCATTTTCAGCCACATTACAGATTGAGGTTGGCCAGAATCATCACAGAGTTTATTTTTCTTAAAATGTGATAGTATCTAACTGCAGCTTTCTGTCAGGGATCCACACTGGCCTTCACAAAGCTAAAGGCTGCTTTTCCTTGATGGAGCAACAGAACTAATCACACACAAACAGATCATCCTGTCTGATGCAGCCTCAGGTGTGTTATTGGTATTCTGTTATTGTCACATAATTTAATGCCCTGCCCAGAATCCCTACAAAGCCATGCCATATTCATGCATCAGATGCTGAGAAGTTACACAATTAATGGCTTCCTACTTTCACTGAATTCTTTTACTAAAAATACTAAATCCAGATTTTAAATGTAGAAATCAATCCAAATTTAAATTTACTCAAGGATGTTGATGAATTATTGAATGTTTGAGGGATTAGAAAGTGGAAAAAATCCAATTAAATGAACAAAAATATTTATCGATTTCCTTCCAGTAGAATAAAGCAATTCAAGAAAGTGTGAACAACAAAATGAAACTTTGCTTATGTAGTCAGCAAGAATTTAAAAGTCTGTTATATGCCAGACACTGTTGTAGACTCTGTAGGAAAAAGATGTCTACATCGTAGAACTGACATTTTACCGGGTGAAAATGGACAATAAACAAGAAACAAAATACAAATATAAATAAAATAATTTCAGATAATGATAAATGCTGTGAATAAAATTAGTAAGGTAGATGGTAATGGATGGAGGTGGGGCCAGGACCTAAGATGCATAGTCAGGGAGGCTTCTGTAGAGAGATCACATTTGCTCTGAGACCCAAATAATGAGAAAGCACCAGCTTTGTGAAGATTCTGGGGAAGAAGGTACACTGATGCGAAGATCATAGGATCAGAGAATTGGGGGAAATATTAAAAATGCCCAAGAATAGTAAATAAAGGGGCACTGGCATGAAATAAGGTCAGAGAGATAGGAGGGGCTAGATTATGTGAAATCCTGGAGGCCATCAGTTTGACTCTGCCATCAAATGGGTTTTATCCCATTATACTCTTATTAGCACCTTTTACTAAAAAGAATATAGTTGTAAAGCAAAGCAAAACCAAAGTAGATCTTTGGCATGTGCACTGAAAGTATCACTGTTCTTTCTTTTCTATAACATTTTTTTACTGAAGTATGTGTTACCTTAAATTAGTAATAACAATATTGACTACTTACTATGTGCCAGGCACTGTACTAGGGGATTAGCATATTTTCATTTCAATGTTTAATTTGTATATTTTTATTTAATCTTCAAAAATATCTAGCAATCGTTCACAATAGCAAAGACATTGGAATTAACCTAAATGCCCATCGATGACAGATTGGATAAAGAAAAATATGGTACCTATTCACCATAGAATACTACACAGCCATAAAAAACAAGATCATGTCTTTTGTGGGAACATGGATGGAGCTGGATACTATTATCCTTGGCAGACTAACACAGGAAGAGAAAACCAAATACCACATTCTCACTTATAAAAGGGAATTCAATGATGAGAACTCATGAACACAAAGAAGGGAACAACAGACACTGGGGTCTACTTGAGGGTAGAGGGTGGCAGGAGGGAGAAGAGCAGAAAGGATGACTATTGGGTACTAGGCTTAATACCTGGATGATGAAACAATCTGTACAACAGACCCCCATGATATGAGGTTATCTATATAACAAACCCTCACATGTATTCCCGAGCCTAAAATAAAAGTTAAACAAAATATCCAGCAATGTACTATTTACTTTGTTTTACAGTGAATAATACAGACACTCAGTTGGAGTAATTTGCCAAAAGTCATGTTGCTATTAAGTGCCTAAACTAATATTCAGTACATACATAATTTAGTTTCTGAATCCACAGACTGTTCATTCTTCATGAACATGCTGGTGCTAAATCAACTGTTTCCTCATTCATTTGGTTTAGCTGCTGGTCTGATCTCAAAACAAATTAATCTTCAATAATATTAATTAGCCTAGTTAGGAAAACATAGGCTATAACCATTTAAGGCAGTCTGCAACCCCTGGGCTGCAGACCAGTACTGATCAGTGGCCTGTTATGATCACCTAACAGCAGGAGGTGAGTGGCAGGTGCACAAGCACTACTGCCTGAACTCAGCTCCTGTCAGATCAGTGGCAGCATTAGAATCTCATAGGATCATAAACCCTATCAGGAACTGCACATGTGAGATCTAGATTGCATGCTTCTTATGAGAATCTAATGCCTGACGATCTGAGGTTGAATAGTTTCAGCCCCAAACCATCCCTGCCCTCCAACCCCATACTATTCCATTGTCTTCCATAAAAACAGTCCCTGGTGACAGAAAGGTTGGGGAACACTGATTTTAGGAGAATAGTTAGTATATTTGAGGACTATAGAGGGGATATAATTTTCATGACTTGGAAAAACATTGTTTATATACATTTTTAAAAGCGTCATTTTCCATAAAAGCCTTCAGACATACTCAGTAACGTGGTCAGAGAATTTGTCGTGTTCACCACTCATCCCCAGCTCCTGGAAGACTTCCTGGAACACTTAATGGGCCCTCAAGAAATATTTGTTGAATGAATGTAGAAATCTTAAACTCCTAGAGATTAAGTGCTATGCCTTATGATGGTTTCAAAGAATATTGGAGTACAAAGGTTTTAAATGTTCATTTTTCAGTTAATAAAAGTTATAAAAATATCAGTATCTGAAGGGAATCTGCATAACCACCATTGAGGATAGCTCTTCTTAGCTCTGCAGCCTCATTTTGCTCTGTTCTCTCCCATTAAACCTTTATGACTAATATGGTTTGGCTCTGTGTCCCCACTCAAATATCACCTTGAATTCTAATAATCCACATGTATCAAGGGCAGAACCAGGTGAAGATAATTGAATAATGGGGGCAGTTTCCCCATATTGTTCTCATGATAGTGACTTAGTTCTCATGGGATCTGATGGTTTTATAAGGAACTTTTCATCTTTTGCTCAGCACTTCTCTCTCCCGCTGCCATGGGAAGAAGGACGTGTTTGCTTCCCCTTTCATCATGATTGTAAGTTTCCTGAGGCCTCTCCAGCCATGCGGAACTGTGAGCCAATTAAACCTCTTTCCTTTATAAATTATTCAGTCTCAGGCAGTTCTTTATAGCAGTTTGAGAATGGACTAATACAATGTCTCTACCACTCATCTCTTGCCTCTAGACCTTCTCTGACATCCTAGTTCAGCCTGGACCCAGGCTACAGATCCAGTGCTGCTGATGTGTCTGTCACCTGTTCAGTAGAACTGCTTTCCTGCAGGGCCAGGGACACTGGGAACTGGTTTTGTAAAGAGGTACCAGCCTTTTTTCATTGACATAAATGTTCTTGCCTCTGTTAAATTTCACAGTGCAAACTTGCTCCACATAGCCCCAAAGCACCACTTTGGACCCATAGAATTGATTGGTCCCTTTCAAGCCAGGAAAATAGATTTTCTTCTAGTGCACTAGAGGTCTGTTAACACATCACTATATATCACAATGGTTACCCTGCAGGTGTTTGTAGTACACAATCTAACTTGTACACCCAATTACAGTTACAAACTGGTGTTAAAATTCTTGCTGTGTATGTGTCATGCCAGGATGTAGATTGGAAAGTTATTAAATAGGATTACATATATCCTTGTTTGCCTGGGACAGTCCTTGTGAATGCCCAACAAAATTATTGATCATGCCTCCTTCTACTGACAAAAGGATCTCAGTTTGATAATAATCCTCATAATAAAAGATGCAGTCTAATCTGTGATAGGACATTAACTAATAGTACATTGAACATGGAATACAATGATGGAATACAGTTATTAAGAGCATGGACTTTGGGTTCAAAGTCTTGTTTCACTACTTATTGGCTAAGCGGTATTGAAAGGAGTTGCTTATCCTTTCTAAGCCTCAGTTTCTCAGCTGTAAATTGGGTATGGATAACAGTAACTACCTTGTTGGTTTGTTTTGAAGTTTATACAAGACAATATATGCAAAGCAGCAGAATTCCGGGTATAAAATAAGCACTTCATAATTGTTACCTTTAGTAATAAAAACATATTGATAGTTGCATTAAGAGATAAGTGCCTAATTTCATGGCCTGATTTTTCTCTTCTCTTTCAAGTCTAGGCTTTTCTTGGTGACCTCACCATGTTTTCCTTATGATAAAATGTATCACAATCTTGGTCTTCATGCCTCCTGAATGTTGTCTGGTTTAAGAACTCAAAGCGACTTTTGGATCAGATGATACAGACTTCAATTTTGATCACTGTTACAAGGTTACGTGAAAGCAATTCTCAATGTATGATTTGTGGCTCAGTGCCAAGCTATGAAAGTCCAGATAATGGCCAGATAACTGATTCAAACATACAAGTGCTTTGTTTTACTGTTACAGATAAATGACATGTGACTTCACAGATTTCAGTTTAATAAAGAATTAAGAGTTCCTTATAAGTACTTTTAAGATTTATTATTTATTTATTTCTTGGATTACTTAATCATTCCGTGTATATTGGTGCATTAACATAATTTTTTATTTATTTTCGAATCGATACTGAACACATATGTGCTGCAGTTCAAGTAGAAATCATCCATATACTTTTTTCAATTTTTAATTTTTAGCATTTGTGGTCACATAGTAGGTATACATATTTATGGGGTACATGAGATATTTTGTTACAGGCATACAATGCGTAACAATCACATCAAGATAAATGGGGTATCCATCACATCAAACATTTATCCTTTCTTTGTGTTACAAACAACTCAGCTATAGTCTTTTAGTTATTTTTAAATGTCCAATAAATTACTGTTAATTGTACTTGCCCCGTTGTCCTATCAAATGCTAGATCTTATTCTAGCTAACAATATTTTTGAACCTACTAATTATTCCTAATTCCTGCTGCCCCCTCCCCCACCACAATACCCTTCTAAGCCTATGGTAACTATTATTCTATCCTCTATCTCCATGAGTTCAATTGTTCTAATTTTACTTCCCACAAATAAGTGAGAACATGCAAAGTTTGTATTTCAGTGCCTGGATTATTTCACTTAACATAATAACCTCTAGTTCTATCCATGTTGTTGAAGATGATAGAATCTCATTCTTCTTCATGGCTGTATAGTACTCCATGGTGCATATGTACCACATTTTCTTTATCCATTCATCTAGTGATGGAAATTTATGTCGCTTCCAAATCTTAGCTATTGTGAAGAGTGCTGCAATTAACATGGGAGTGAAGATATCTCTTCATATACTGATTTCCTTTCTTTGATGTATATACCTAGCAGTGGGATTGCTGGATCATATGGTAGCTCTATTTTTAGTTTTCTGAGGAATCTCCAAACTGTTCTTCATAATGGTTGTACTAACTTACTTTCCTATCAACAGTGTACAAGGATTTTTTTCTCCATATCCTCCCCAGCATTTGTATTGCCTATCTTTGGATTAAAGACTTTGGATAACTGAGGTGAGATGATCTCATTATAGTTTTGATTTGCATTTTCTGATGATCAGTGATGTTGAGCACTTTTTCATAGGCCTGTTTGCCATTTGTATGTCTTCTCTGGAGAAATATCTATTCAGATCTTTTGCCCATTTTTATTGGATTATTAGATTTTTTTCTATAGAGTTGCTTGAGCTCCTTATATATTATGGTTATTAATCCCTTGTCACATTGGTAATTTGCAAATATTTTCTGCTATTCTGTGGGTTGTCTCTTCACTTTGTTGATTGTTTCCTTTGCCATGTGGAAGCTTTTTAACTTGATGCAATCTCAGTTGTCCATTTTTGCTTTGGTTGTTTGTGCTTGTAGTGTATTACTCAAGAAATTTTTGCTCAGTCTAATGTCTTGGAGCGTTTCCCCTATGTTTTCTTATAGTAGTTGCATAGTTTGAGGTTTTAGATTTAAACATTTAGTCAATTTTGATTTGATTTTTATATATGGTGAGAGATAGGGATATAGTTTTATTCTTCTGATATGGATATCCAATTTTCCCAGCACCGTTTATTGAAGAGACTGTCTTTTCTCCAACATACTTTTTGGGCACCTTCATCAAAAATGAGTTCACTGTAGATGTATGGATTTGTTTCTGGGTTCTCTAGTCTAGATATTTTTCATTGGTCTATGTGTCTGTTTTATGCCAATGCCATGCTGTTTTGGTTACTATAGCTTTGTAGTATAATTTGAAGTCAGGTAATGTGATTCCTCCAGTTTTGTTCTTTTTGTTCAGGATAGCTTTGACTATTCTGGGTCTTTTGTGGATCCATATAAATTTTAATATTTTCTATTTCTGCAAAGAATGTCATTGGTATTTTGATTGGGGTGGCATTGAATCTGTAAATTTCTTTTTGAAATATGGACATTTTAACAATATTGATTCTTCTATTCCATGAACATGGAATGTCTTTCCATATTTCTGTGTCCTCTTCAATTTCTTTCATCATTTTTTTATAGTTTTCATTGCAAAGACATTTTACTTCTTTGGTTAAGTTCATTCCTAGGTATTTTATTTTATTCATAGCTATTATAAATGAGACTACTTTTTAAATTTCTTTTTCAGATTGTTCACTGTTGGCATATAGAAATGCTATTATTTTTGAATGTTAATTTTGTATCCTGCAATTTTACTAAATGTGTTGATCAGTTCTAATAGGTTTTTGGTGGAATCTTTATATTTTTACAAATATAAAATCATATAATTTGCTAACTAGGATAATTTGCCTTCTCCCATTCTAATTTGGATGTTTTTTTTTTTTCTATTGTCTGATTGCTCTAGCTAGGAATTCCAGCATTATATTGAATAATGGTGGTGAAATGGGCATCCTTGTCATGTTCCATATCTTAAAGAAAAGACTTTTAGTTGTTCCCCATTCAGTATGATACTAGCTGTGGGTTCGTCATACATGGCTTTTATTCTGTTGAGGTATGTTACCTCTATACCCTGTTTTTTGAGGGTTTTTATCATGAAGGGATGTTGAATTTTATCAAATGCTTTTTCAGCATCAATTGAAATGATCATATGGTTTTTGTCTTTCATTCTGTTGATATGATGTATCACGTTGACTGATTTGCCTATGTTAAATTGTCCTTGCATCTCTGGGATAAATCCCACCTGGTTATAATGAATGAACTTTCTAATGTATTGTTGAATTTGGTTTGCTAGTATTGTGCTGAGGATTTTTGCATCAATGTTCATCAGGGATATTGGCTTATACTTTTCTTTCTTTGATGTGTCTTTGTCTGGTTTTGGTATCAGGATAATACTGGCCTTATTAAATGAGTTTGAAAGTATTCCTCCATACTCTATTTTTTGGAAGAGTTTGAGTAGGATTGGTGTTAGTTCTTTTTTAAATATTTGGTAAAATTCAGCAGTGAAGCCATTGGGTCCTGGGCTTTCTTTTGCTGGGAGACTTTTTATTATGGCTTTGATCTTGTCACTTGCTATTGGTCTGCTCAGTTTGTATGTGTCTAAGAATGTATCCATTTGTTCTAGGTTTTCCAATTTATTGGCATATAGTTGCTCATAGTAGCCTCTAAGGATTTTTTGCATTCTGCAGTATCAGTTGTAATGTCTCCTTTTTCATCTCTGGTTTTTAAAAATTTATTTGGATCTTCTCTCTTTTTCTTAGTGTGGCTAAGGGTTTGTCCTTTATTTTTTATCATTGCAAAATACCAACTTTTTGTTTCATTAATGTTCTGTGTTATTTTCTTTATTTTAATTTATTTCTGCTCTTATTATTTATTATGTTTTTCTTCTACTAATTTTGGGATTGCTTTGCTCTTGCTTTTCTAGTTCTTTGATACACCGTTAAGTTGTTTATTTGAAGTTTTTCTTCTTTGATGTAGGCACTCAAAGTCAAAACTTCTCTTAGTACCACTTTCACTGTATTCCATAGGTCTTGGTATGTTTTGTTTTCATTATCATTCATTTCAAGAAATTTTTCCATTTCCTTCTTAATTTCTTCATTGACCAACTGGTCATTCAGGAGCATATTGTTTGATTTCAATGTGTTTGTATACTTTCCAGTCTTCTTCTTGTTATTGATTTCTGGTTTTATTCCATTGTGGTCAGAGAAGATATGTAATATTATTTCAATTTTTTGAATGTTTTATGACTTGTTTTGTGATCTAACATATGATCTATCCTTGAAAATGATCCATGTGCTGAGGATAAGAATGTGTATTTTGCAGCCATTGGATTAAATGTTCTGTAAATATCTATTGGGTCCATTTGGTCTATACTGCAGATTAAGTCCAATGTTTCTTTGTCTATATTCTGTCTGGATGATCTGTCCAATTCTGAAAGTGAGACACTGAAGTCCTCAGCTAATGTATTGGGGCCCATCTCTCTCTTTACTTCTAATAATATTTGCTTTATATATCTGGGTGTTCCCATGTTGATTGCATATATATTTAAAATTGATATATCCTCTTGCTGAATTGACCCTTTTATCATTATACAATGACATTTTTTGTCCCTTTTTATAGTCTTTGTCTCAAAATCCATTTTGTCTGGTATAAGTATAGCTACTACTGCTCTTTTTGGTTTCCACTGACATAGAACGTATTTTTTCATTCCTTTATTTTTGGTTTAAGTATATCTTTATACATGAATGTGTTTCTTGTAGGCAACAGAGAGTTAATTCTTGCTTTTTAAAAAATCCAGTCAGTCACTCAATGTCTTTTCATTGGAGAGTTTAATGAATTTATATTCAGTGTTATTATTGATAGGTAGGGACCTCCTCCTGCCATTTCGTTATTTGTTTTCTAGTTGTTTTGTGGTCTTTCCTTTTTTCCTTTCTGTCCTCCTTTTAGTGAAACTGATTTTCTCTGGCAATATTATTTTACCTTCTTGATTTTCACTTCTTGTGTATCTGCTGTATGCATTTCGATTTGGGATTACCATGAGTATTGCAAATAATAGAACCCAATATTTTAAACTGATGACAACTTAACACTGTGTAAACAAGCAAGCAAAGAGAAAACTAATAAAAAATTTACACTTTAACTTTGTCCCCCTACTTTTTAACTTTTTGTTGTTTCTATTTATATCTTATTGCACTGTCTATGTCTTGAAAAGTTGTTGTAATTATTATTTTTGATTGGTTCATCCTTTAGTCTTTGTACTGAAGATGTGATTAGTTTACACATCACAATTACAGTATTAGAATATTCTGTGTTTTTGTGTGTACTTACTATTGCCAGTGCATTTTATACTTTCAGATGCTTACTTATTGCTCATTAATGCCCTTTTCTTTCATACTACAAGCACTTCTTGCAGGACAGATCCGGTGTTGATGAAATCCCTCAGCTTTTGTTTGTCTGGGGAAGTCTTTATTTCTCCTTCATGTTTGAAGAATATTTTTTGCCAGATATACTATTCTAGGATAAAAGTTTTTGTTGTTTCCTTCAGCACTTTAAATATGTCATGCCACCTTCTCCTGGCCTGTAAGGTTTCCACTGAAAAGTCTGCTGTCAAACACATTGGAGCTCCTTGTATGTTATTTGTTTCTTGTCTCTTGCTGCTTTTAGGATCCTTTCTTTATCCTTGATCTTTGGGAGTTTAATTACTAAATGCCTTCAGGGAGTCTCTTTGGGTTAAATCTGCTTGGTGTTCTATAGCCTTCTTCTACTTGAATTTTGATATCTTCCTCAAGGTTTAGGAAGTTGTCTGTTATCCCTTTGAATAAACTTTGTACCTCATCTCTCTGTACACCTCCTCTTAGGTGTATTTAAATCTAAATAACTCTTAGACTTGCCCTCTTGGGGCTATTTTCTAGATTTTGTAGGTATGTTTTATTCTTTTAAATTATTTTTTCTTTTGTCTTCTCTATGCATTTCTTTTTCTTTTTTTTTTTTTTGAGACACAGTCTCACTCTGTTTTCCAGACTGAAGTGCAGTGGTGCAATCTCGGCTCACTGCAAACTCCGCCTCCTTGTTCAAATGATTCTCCTGGTTCAATCTCCTGAGTAGCTGGGATTACAGGTGCGCACCACCATGCCCAGCTAATTTATTTATTTTTGTTTTTAGTAGAGACCGGGTTTCACTATGTTGGCCAGGCTGGTCTCGAATTCCTGACCTCATGATCTGCCTGCCTTGGCCTCCCAAAGTGCTAGGATTACAGGTGTGTGACACCACACCTGGCCTCTGTGCATTTTCAAATAACTTGTCTTCAAGCTCATTAATGCTTTCCTCTGCTTGACTAATTCTGCTATTAAGAGACTCTGATACGTTCTTCATTGTGTCTATTGCATTTTTCAACTCCAGAATTTCTGCTGAATTCTTTTTAATATTCAATTTATTTGTTAAATTTATCGGAAATGATTTGTAATTCCTTCTCTATGTTATCTTGAATTGAGGAAACTAGTTGAGTTTCCTCAAAACAACTAGTTTGAATTCTTTGTCTGAAAGGCCACAAATCTCTATCTCTCCAGGATTGGTCCCTGGTACCTTATTTAGTTTATTTGGTGAGGTCATATTTGGATGATCTTGATCTTGATGCTTATAGATGTTCATCAGTGTCTGGGTATTGAAGAGTTAGGTATTTGCTGTAGTCCTTGCAGACTGGGCTTGTTTGTACCTGTTTTTCTTGGGAAAGTTTTTCGGGTGTTCAAAGACACTTGAGTGTTTAAGATTTTGGCCAGTGCACCCATGTCTGCATTAAGGGACATTACAATCCCAGTAATGGAGTGGCTCTTACAGACTCATAGAGGTACCACCTTGGTCTTGGATAAGATGTGGAGGAATCATCTGGATTACCAAGCAGAGACTCTTCTCTTCCCTTACTTTCTCCCAAACAAATAGAGTCTTTCCCTCTGTGCTGAATTTCCTGGAGTTGGGGGAGGAGTGACATAAACACCTATGTCACTACC
Organism: Macaca mulatta; assembly: GCF_049350105.2. NCBI lineage: Eukaryota > Metazoa > Chordata > Mammalia > Primates > Cercopithecidae > Macaca > Macaca mulatta. The sequence goes on along the minus strand of NC_133407.1, from coordinate 62,535,646 downwards.
ATCACTGGGACTGTGGTAAGACCTGAAGCCAGCACAGCACTGGGTCTCACCCAAGCCCTGCAGTAACCACTGTCTGGTTACCATCTACTTTTGCTCAAGGCCCTAGGGCTCTACAATCAGCAGATGGCAAAGCCAGCCAGGCTTGCGTCTTTCCCTTCAGAGAAGTGAGATCCCACTAGTCCTGGGTGGGTCCCAAGATGCTGTCTGGGAACTAGAGCCTGGATTCTGAAACCTTAGGACTCTACCTAGTGCATTATTGTACTGTGGGTAAGCTAGCACTCAGGCCACAAGACAAAGGTCTTTCCCACTCTTCCCTCCATTTTTCACAAGCAAAGGAGTAACTCTTCATGGCCACCACCATCCCATACCTGTGACAAGTACTTCCTGGCTACCACTGAAGTTCATTCAAGGTCCCCGGGCTCTTCAGTCAGCTTGTGGTAGATGTTTCTAGGCCTAGGACACTCCCTTCAGGGCAGTGGGCTCCTCTCTGACCCAAGGCAGGAACAGAAATGCCATCGAAGAGCCACGACCTGAAATCAGACACCCCAAGAGTCCACTTGGTCCTCTACCCCACTGTGGCCTAGCTAGTACCTAAGCTGCAAGACAGGGTCCCCTTTACTCTTCCCTCTGCTGTTCTCAAGCAGAAGGATTCCTCTCCTGTAGCCACTAAAGCTAGGAATGTGCTGGGTCGCACATGAAGCCAGCACATCTCTGAGTCTTACCCAAGGCCCACAGCAAGTACTGCCTGAGTATTGCTACTAATTATTCAGGGCCCAAGGGCTCTTTAGTCAGTAGGTTATGGATCCTGCAAGGACTAGGTTCTTCTCTTCAAGGTAGCAGGTTTCCTTCTGGCTCAGGGTGTGTCTAAAAATGTTGTCCAGGAACTAGGACCTGGAATGAAGGCCTCGGGAATCTGACTGGTGCCCTATTCTACTGTGGCTGAGCTGGTAGGCAAATCGCAAAACAAAGTCCTCTACCCTTCCCTCTCCTCTCCTTAAGCTGAAGGAAGGAGTTTCTCCCGAAGCTGCAAGCTGTGCTGCTTAGGGTTGAGAGAGGGGTGGCGCCACCTTCGCTCATGTCTAACTGTGCCATGTGTCCCCCAATTCCACTGGCTTCAAGCCTAGAACATCATCAGGACATGCCCAGGAATTGTAGTTTTTGTGACCTAGACTGTCTTTCAAGTTTATTTAAGGCACCAGAGAATTTTAGCTCATGATGGTGAGGTTTGCTGGAGCTCAGATTCTGACTGCTGGGATGGGCGATTCCTCTTGATTAGGTCTGGCCTAAATGTTCCCTCTGTGGGCACCAGCTGAGTTCTTCTCAGTGTTGCTTTCCACTGTGACAGGGCAGCACACAGTTCCAATGCAAAGTCTCACAATCGCTGCACTCTCTCTCCCTCTATTGCACAAATTCTCTCTCTGTGCCATACAGCCACTGCCAGAGGATTGGTGTGAGGTGGTGTTGACAATCCAAGACTGTTTTCTCTGTCCTCTTCAGTGCCTCTTTACTTGATACAATGTTAAAACCAGGTAGTGTGGTTGCTTATCTGATTTTTTGTTCATATGAAGGTGGTATTTGGTGTGGATACTTGTTCATTGTGGTATTTCTGTGGAGAGAGTTAAAAATCTCCAGAAAAATTCATCCATACTCTTGTTGATACAGTAGGTGTATATTTAATACTCCACCCTCCTCATTTTTTGCTTTTGTAAATACATTTCTTGATTATTCCTACATTTTATTTGTCCATTAAAAGAATGGATAAAGTATGTGGGCTGTGAGATCTTTACTTTTGTAAATGAGCTTTTGTCAGTTTGACAGTCCCTGGCCCATGTTCTTCCATGATGCTACAGTTTAGATACAATATTAGCCATATTTGTGGGAGGCTCTCACGTTCATAAGTACTTAGATTGGGGAGATGCTTCTATAAGTAAGTCAAAATATGTATAGAGAGGACAATGAAAAGAGTACGAGTCTTGGAGTCACATTTTCCTGGATTTAAGTACTGGTTATATTACTTTTTAACTGATTGTATTTGAACAAGTTGCTTGACCTTATGAGATATTACTTTTATTTTAAATAAGGATGAAAATAGTACCTATCACATAAGGTTGGTATGAGGGTAAAATAAAATTATGCATGTGCCAGGCATATAACGAGAGGGTAAAAAACTGGTAGCTATTTTTATTACTACCTAAAATTATTTAATTCAACAAATAGATATCACTCAACCTTGTTTACATTAGAACTACATCCCACTTAGTCTAGATGCCTCAAAGATAGAGTTTGTATATTTTCAAATTTGCACATCCTCTCACCACTAAATGCAAGCTCAGCATTTACTAGAAACCTGGATATTTACTGGACTTAGTGGAATAATGGTCAGTTCACTTATCATTACAAAGCATGTATTTATTTGTGTAATATTATTGGGTATGGAGATAGGAGAATGAATATCTTACACTTGAGGCCTTCAAGTTGCTCACTGTTGGTGAAGGAACAGATAAAATCCTGTAGGATGCGCTATTATCATTTGCATTCATTGAGTCATTATGTGTCAGGTACAGGGTTAGGAGATTTATATACACAATCCCTTCTGATCCTCATAACAGCCCTATTAGGCAGATGAAATTATTATGTTCATTAATAAATGAGGCTACTGAGCTTTACAGAGATTAAGTAACTAGCCCAAAGAAACAGGTATAACAGAAGATAGGGAAGACCTGGAAGTCTAGAGCCTGCTGTCATCACTTAGGCCCAAGAGATGGATATTATGTGCTTATGTCTCAACATGGGAGCCCCAAATGAAAGGGGAGTTAGAGTGTAACTGAGGAAAGATGAGAAGTGGAGAATAAAGCAACAATCCATCAATTGTTTATTGTTTCCAGAGCCCATGATAGGTTCACTCCAAATTATTCAGAGGTTGGAGGAACCTGAGGATTTCTGGTAAGCAGAGGACACCACGGTCAGACTCATTCACTTCTTAAAAGCATGATACTGTAGTAGTAGAAAGAAAAGGAGCTTTGATGTTCAACACACCCAATAACAAACAGTTACTAGCTGTGTACTCAGTCCAGCTATTTAACTCTTCTCCTTCATCAAAAGGAGATAATACAATTTTACAGACTGAAGGGGAGATTAGGATAATACACATAAAGTACCTGGCATATAACAGGTACTGAATTTGTTTGAAATATTATTTAATGAATATTCAATACCTCACTCTGTTCTTTGATAATAACTAAACATTTCTTAACCACTTGTCTCTCAACCAATTATCATAGGTGAGTACTCACCCCTACAACTTTGACGTCCCCTTTCCTCAATTCTCATAAGTAACAGTCGTGTGCATCATTTCTTCTGGCACTTAATTGTCTTAATGTATTGTTACCTAATTCATATTACTATATATTTATTGCCTTCATAGAAATGACAATCTACTAACATACAGAAAAGCATCTGTGACTTTTAGCAGGTATTAACCAGTAGTTGGATGTTCTCTTAAATTCTTGCTATCAACATGTGGTCCACAGACCAGTAGCATTGGCATTAGTGGAAGCTTGATAAGCATGCAGAATCTCTGGCTTCACATTCACTGATCAGTCCTAACCTGCATTTTTAAAAGATGCCCAGGTGAAGCCTGTAATCTCAGCACTTTGGAAGGCCAAGGCAGGATGATCACCGGAGGTCAGGAGATCAATACCAGCCTGGGCAACATAGTGAGACCTTGCCTCTACAAAAAATTTTTAAAAATTAGTTGGGCATGGTGGTGTGTGCCTATAATCCTAGCTCCCCAAGAGGCTGAAGAAATAAGATTGCTTGAGCCCGGGATTTTAAGGCTACAGTGAGCTGTAACTGCCATTGCACTCCTGCCTGGGTGACAGAGCAAGACCTTATCTCCTATATATATATAGGAATATATATATATATATATATATTCATTCATATTCTCAGGTGATTCATCAGTGTGTCTAAATTTGAGAATCACTAAACTAAGGATCTGTTGCATTGGGTTAATGCAGTGGAGGGAGTGATGGAAATAGGGGCTCCCACATGGAGATTCTGGTGCTTCAGTAAGTCAATAAAATGGAGCACTTATGTGCTAAGCAAACATTAATGTAGACAACAAATATTTATTGAGCACTCACTGTGTCCCAAGCACTGTTCTGGGCACTTGGGATACATCAGTGAACAGACAAAGATCCTTACCCATATGGACCTTCCTTTCCTGCAGTGGGAGAGACATAATAAGCAATAAACATCATGAATAAATACATGATCTAATACAATACAAGATGATAAGAACTATGAAATAAAAAGTAGAGCTAAAAAAGATCAGTAATATGTCAGGGAGGGGGCTGTGATTACAACTTTAAACAGCGTGATCTTGTTAAGGCCACATTGAGAAGGAGATTGAGCAAAGCCTTGAAGGAGATAATAAAATTGGCTGTGCAGATTTGGGGAAAAGAACATTCCAAGCAGACAAAACAGCCACTGCCAAGGCCTCCAATCTGGAGTGTGCCCGGTGTTTTGGAGACTCACCAATGAAACCAGTGTAGCTGGAGGGGAGTGAGGGTTTGGGGTGGGCACTAGAATATGAGGTTAGAGTGGGAACAGTTCTCTGGGCTGGGCTGTAGACTGGGCAAATTGCCCAAACTTGTTTGAATAATCCTCTTCAAATCTAAGTTCCATATAGTATATCTGACTGTCTATAGGACGTTTCTACTCGAGTGTCCTAAGGTATTCAAACTCAACATGAACAAAAACTCAACATATTTGCCTCCAAACCTGTCTTTTCTCCAGACTTCTCATTCTTATGAATGGGACATGTACCCACCCAGTCAGCCAAGCCAGAAACCTGGGAATCATTTTTGAGTCTCCTAATCTCTCACCCTCCTCTCCATCAGATTCAATGAATTACCAAGTCCTGACTATTCTACCGTAAAATACCTCTCAAGTCCTTTCACTTTTCTGCAATTCTATGACCTCTGAGATCAAATCACCTGCAAAGACCACCAGGATGATAGCTACTGCCTCCTAATTGTTTCCCCTGAATCCAGTCTTACTCTGATGCTAACAAGCTGCTGCCGTAGTTACTTTTCTAAGGTTACTTTTACAAGGGTCAATTGAATATTTCATTTCCTAAATTAAAACCCGTCCGTCCGTGACAACCCCTGACCTACCAGAACCTTCATCATGGCGCTCAAGTCCTTTGCCAACCCGCTGTAATGGTAGAACTCCTTAAGAAGAGTGCTGGCAAGGACATTTTCTTAAATCTCAGCCATGTTTACATGTAATCATAGAACCGTACCTTGGACTCTGGTCTGATTGTGTTGACAGTAGCACTGCTTTGTGGAAAGTTCAGAAATGACTCTGCTTGTGTGAATGAAATAGGTAAAGCTGATGACAGGCAACTAAGGGGATGTTTGCCAGCTCTGAGGTGCTTCCAAAGATGTGGGCAGTTAAAGAAAAATAACAAACACCAAAAGGTCTTTTAGGACCTTTCTCGTTTCCCTCCAGAAAGAAAAAAAGCCAAAGACCTGGACAGGTTGCCAGAGTCTCGCTCTACCCTTTGCTGATGTTATGGAAACACACCCAACCCAAAAGACAGTCTGACATAATGAGGGTCATTGGATTGACAGCTGGAAGGCGTGGATTTGCATCTGGATTTTATGCCATTAACTTGCTGTGTAGACATGGGTAAGCCCCTTCAAAACTCCAAGCCTCAGATGCTCCATCTGTAAATTATAGAAATTGACTTTAATGGTTGTTAAGATCCAGCTATGTTATTGTATAAATTCATGATTTGGGGGTAAGTAGGCAAAGAAGGGCAAAGAGAAATAAAAAGATAATTTAACTTTGTTCTCCCATTGATAGAATAGAATAATGCATAATGTTTTGTCTGTGCTAACTGATTCAATAAATTCTTACGCAGCTATTATGAACAGGCTCTGAGGCTAGGACCTTGACCTAAGAACTAGACTGAAACAAAAGTACACTGAGTTGCAGGAATGGTTTTTATACAGATATACATTGTATAACTTAATTGCTTTCAGGCAAATGCCCCACTGCGCCTAGATATCTAAAGGTTTTCCTTAGAGAATATATCATCTTTTTAAACTCAAAATGTCTTTAGTATTATGTGTTAAGTCCCTGTAATATAAGAAAAGGAAACGCTGAACTGCCACCTTGAAATCTAACATTTGGATGAAATAATTTTAATTCATGAATTCATCAGGATTGCTTTCAAAATGATTGAAAGCAGTAAAAAAAATTCTAGGAGAACTGGATCTTTAAGAACTGATTTTTTGTTGGCAGTAGAAACATGTCCACTATAATGGAACAATTTAAATGCATAACTGTTAAAACAAACTCCTTAAACTATTCCCTGCATGTCGCAACATTCATCATGTTGACTACCAAGACATCAATTTTTCATAAAATATTGTATAACTGAAAATGAGACATTTAAAGGAGAGAAAAAAATTGAACTCACTGTTTCAGCTCAGGCTCTGATGATTTCAGCATTTTATAGGGTGATTAACTGATTGTATGAAGGGAAAAAGCAAGTGGTACTTCACTGAGCTGTACAGATTGAGTTCTCTTCTGTTTTTTTTTGTTGTTGTTGTTCTTTTTTTTTTTCCTTAAGCACCTTAATTTTTTTCTCTCCCTGAGACATTGCTTATGTGGCAAGAATAATAAATTGGCTGCATGACAAAGTCTGTACTATTGTGCCTTCACTTCTGCCTCAACAAATACCAATGTTGATAACCCACATGTGGCCAAATGTATAGAAAAGGGCAAGAGTCTGTTTTGTTGAAATTTAATACTGATGATGCGTTTTACCTTGGTAAAGGGGAAAAAATGTAAGAATTTTAAAAATTAAAAAATATTTCCATTCTTAATATGTTAATTTTCACAGAAGCTGAGGTTTTTTTGGTTTTGTTTTTTTAAAATAAGTTCACTAGAATGCCTCAGTTTTTTTTTGGTGTCCATAATCCCCTTCTCTTTTAGCACAAATGTTATCTTAGATCTGTGTTGAAGGATCTTGAGATGAGGTGACACAGAACCTCCAGAAAACGTTTCTTGTTTTCATGTATAACTGATAAGCCTCATGATTATCCCAACCTAGAGTTCAACAGTATCACTAAATAGAATCTAATTCTTGTCTAGGGCATAATAAAATCCATTTTGATTTTAAATAAGAAAAAATGGTTAAAGCCATAGCAAAGACCATGCAATAAAGAACTTCTTGTCTCATAAAAGTTAACTGCTTTAGTATTGCACTGATCTATAATTTTCACAAAAATATAATCCTGACTCTCATGCAAATATAATCACATCAAAGACTGTTTTAAATTCATAAATTAATGAGGGAGTCAATAATATGTTAAATAATGGTTAAATAACAAGTTCAAAGGACAACCTGAAGAACAGACATTACATATATATGCAGTCAGGATTGTGAAATATAATTTGTTAATAAATGTAAAACTGCTTAATATTCCATGGAGCGATTAAATTTTATATTTGAGATTATCATTTTCTATAGGGCCCAAGTCAATTGTATTAATATGGAGTAATTCATTTGCATTGCCATGAACAGGAATCATTTGCATTAATATCTGTTTTCCAAAACTTCTGCCAATTCAGTTACAAAATAGCTTACTTAATGTAAAAGTTGTACCCTCCTTATGGAATCAGATCATTCATGGGGAGTCACCATGGACAACTATACTCCATTGGAAGAATATCCAGTAACCTCTTTTGCCGGTTTCCAACTCTTGGGCAATTTTTTTCAAACAATTTATGGTAAAAGAGTAATCACATTTCTCTGTCTTATTCTTAGTTTGTAACAGTAATACACTGCAACATTTTTGTTCCATTTTTTTCCTATCAGAAACAATACTTCTCTAATTATCCTTGTGCACGTATTTTAATACATATATGCAAGTATTTATGCAGGAGAATTTTCTATAAGTAGAATTGCTAGATCAAAAGCCATGATCATTTTAAAGAGTGACCGAGCAGCCAAATTGTCCTCCAAAAATTCTGTGCTCATTCCCCCTAAGTATATGAGGGTAATCTTATCCCCAAACCTTGCTAACACTTCATATTATAAGTCTTTAAAATTTTCATCAATCAGATAGAGGAACATTTTTAACATGTCTTTCTATAATGATTAGTAATGTTTGGAAAAAATTTTTGTGAGGATTAAATAAAGCACTTTAAACCCCTTGCCATGTAAGAAAATATTAAATATATGTAGACTTTGTTCACTTTTTAGGAAAAAATACACTTTCTAATTTCAATGAATTTTAGAAGCCTTTTCTATATTGGAGATATTAAGCCTTTGTCCAAAATATGTATTGCTGCATATTATATATTGTGTCTATACACACACGCCCACCCACATACCCATACACCGCATTCAGATAAAATATCTCAGTATTTTCCTTCTTGGGTCCAGGATTATATGGTGTTCTGTGAAGATATTCCTAGCCTGAACTTGTAAAATATTTTCTAATGCTTTAATAAATTTGTATATATTTAGATTGTTAGGCCATCTGGAATTTATTTTATGAATGGCGTGAGGAAATGATGAAGATTTATGCTTGTTTTCATATGAATAAAATGATTGTTTCAAGATACTTTATGAAATAGTTTATCCATTTCCCAAGTTGAACTATTATCTTTATTACAAATTTCTTTTTATATGAGTTTACTTGTGAAGTCCATATTCTGTATCATTGATCTATCATTTATTTTTCAAAACTACAGACCACTTTAAATTACAGTGACCTTGTAGAAATTCTGACATTTGGAAAGGCAAGTGTCCTTCAATGTTCCTCTTTTTCACATTTTGCTTAATTCTGTCTTCACATTTTATCTTCCCATAGAATTTTAAAATCAATTGTCCACTTCCACAAAATACTTGTAGGAATTTTGAGTGGCTTACATTAAATTCGTAAATAAATATATATAAGGAAAATTGACATTTTAAAATTACTAAATCTTGTATCTAGAAACTCAACAACCACTTCATTATTCTTGGTATTATTTTATGTCCTTTAGAAAAATTTTGTGGTCCCTTCATTTAGGTTTTACATGTTTCTTAATTTACTCCTTGGCATTGTAAATTTCTGGCTTATTGTTAGTAAAATCTTTACTATTACATTTTCTAAGTGCAATTGGTGGTATATAGCAAACCAATTGTTTTTTAATGTTTACCTTATTGTTGATTTTCTAATTTTACAAGTTTTCAGTTGATTGTTTTAGATATTCCAGGTAGAGTTTCATACTCCTTATACAAAATATAATTTGCTTTCCTTCTTTCCAATATGTATTCCACATTGTTTGCTTTTTTATTCCATTGCCTGGAATTCCAAAACATCACTGAATAATGAATGTGTGTCAGGTGTTCTTTTCATGTTCTTTACTTCAAGCTTAGTGGAAATTACCTTAATATTTTGTCATTAACTGAATACTTTCCTTTTTCTTTTATTTTTAATTATACTTTAAGTTCTAGGGTACATGTGCATTACGTGCAGGTTTGTTACATATGTATACTTGTGCCATGTTGGTGTGCTGCACCCATCAACTCGTCAGCACCCATCAACTCGTCATTTACATCAGGGCTAACTCCCAATGCAATCCCTCCCACCTCCCCCCTCGCCATGACAGGCCCCGGTGTGTGATGTTCCCCTTCCCGAGTCCAGGTGATCTCATTGTTCAGTTCCCACCTATGAGTGAGAACATGCGGTGTTTGGTTTTCTGTTCTTGTGATAGTTTGCTAAGAATGATGGTTTCCAGCTGCATCCATGTCCCTACAAAGGACACAAACTCATCCTTTTTTATGGCTGCATAGTATTCCATGGTGTATATGTGCCACATTTTCTTAATCCAGTCTGCCACTGATGGACATTTGGGTTGATTCCAAGTCTTTGCTATTGTGAATAGTGCCGCAATAAACATACGTGTGCATGTGTCTTTATAGCAGCATGATTTAGAATCCTTTGGGTATATACCCAGTAATGGGATGGCTGGGTCATGTGGTACATCTAGTTCTAGATCCTTGAGGAATCGCCATACTGTTTTCCATAATGGTTGAACTAGTTTACAATCCCACCAACAGTGTAAAAGTGTTCCTATTTCTCCACATCCTCTCCAGCACCTGTTGTTTCCTGACTTTTTAATGATCGCCATTCTAACTGGTGTGTGATGGTATCTCATTGTGGTTTTGATTTGCATTTCTCTGATGGCCAGTGATGATGAGCATTTTTTCATGTGTCTGTTGGCTGTATGAATGTCTTCTTTTGAGAAATGTCTGTTCATATCCTTTGCCCACTTTTTGATGGGGTTGTTTGTTTTTTTCTTGTAAATTTGTTTGAGTTCTTTATAGGTTCTGGATATTAGCCCTTTGTCAGTTGAGTAGATTGCAAAAATGTTCTCCCATTCTGTAGGTTGCCTGTTCACTCTGATGGTAGTTTCTTTTGCTGTGCAGAAGCTCTTTAGTTTAATTAGATCCCATTTGTCAATTTTGGCTTTTGCTGCCGTTGCTTTTGGTGTTTTAGACATGAAGTCTTTGCCCATGCCTATGTCCTGAATGGTACTACCTAGGTTTTCTTCTAGGGTTTTTATGGTATTAGGTCTAACATTTAAGTCTCTAATCCATCTTGAATTAATTTTCGTATAAGGAGTAAGGAAAGGATCCAGTTTCAGCTTTCTACTTATGGCTAGCCAATTTTCCCAGCACCATTTATTAAATAGGGAATCCTTTCCCCATTTCTTGTTCCTCTCAGGTTTGTCAAAGATCAGATGGCTGTAGACGTGTGGTATTATTTCTGAGGACTCTGTTCTGTTCCATTGGTCTATATCTCTGTTTTGGTACCAGTACTATGCTGTTTTGGTTACTGTAGCCTTGTAGTGTAGTTTGAAGTCAGGTAGCGTGATGCCTCCAGCTTTGTTCTTTTGACTTAGGATTGTCTTGGCAATGCGGGCTCTTTTTTAAAGCAGTTTTTTCCAATTCTGTGAAGAAAATCATTGGTAGCTTGATGGGGATGGCATTGAATCTATAAATAACCTTGGGCAGTATGGCCATTTTCACAATATTGATTCTTCCTATCCATGAGCATGGTATGTTCTTCCATTTGTTTGTGTCCTCTTCCATACAATAATCATGGGAGACTTCAACACTCCACTGTCAACATTAGACAGATCAACGAGACAGAAAGTTAACAAGGATATCCAAGAATTGAACTCATCTCTGCAGCAAGCAGACCTAATAGACATCTATAGAACACTCCACCCCAAATCAACAGAATATACATTCTTCTCAGCACCACATCGCACTTATTCCAAAATTGACCACATAATTGGAAGTAAAGCACTCCTCAGCAAATGTACAAGAACAGAAATTATAACAAACTGTCTCTCAGACCACAGTGCAATCAAACTAGAACTCAGCACTAAGAAACTCAATCAAAACCACTCAACTACATGGAAACTGAACAACCTGCTCCTGAATGACTACAGGGTACATAACGAAATGAAGGCAGA